>NC_053027.1:539561267-539697154 GCF_003073215.2 Triticum urartu | reverse complement strand
GAGATCCCATCGGTGAGACCGAACTGATTAGGGTTTGGCAGTGGCTTATGACAAGTGAAACTCGGTGGCGCCGGATAGGAAGAATCGGTAGGACCGAGTTTGGCTTAGGGTTTAGGTCATATGTGGATATGGGAAAGTAGTTGAGGGTTTTGGAGCATATCACTAAGCACATGAAGCAAGAGGCTCATTAAGCAACACCTCATCCCTCCTTGATAGTATTGGCTTTTCCTATGGACTCAATGTGATCTTGGATCACTAAAATGTAAAATGAAGAGTCTTGAGCTTGAAGCTTTAGCCAATCCTTTGTCCTTCGCGTCTTGAAGGAGTTCCCACAACCTTTAGTCCATGCCACTCCATTGTTGAACTTATCTGAAACATGCTAGATAGAAATGTTAGTCCAACAAGAGATATGTTGTCATCAGTTATCAAAACCACCTAGGGAGCACTTGTGCTTTCAATCTCCCCCTTTTTGGTAATTTATGGCAACATACATCAAAGCTTTAGATAAAGATATAAAGAACAGCAAGTAAAGCTTTGGAAGGACATGTAACAAGCATAGGCTCCCCCTACATGTATGCACTCATGTAAATATGAAATATAGAGACATGTGAGAGTATAACCATGACAGAGTAGGCAATGTGTTACATGCATCTTGGCCATATGCATCAGAGCAAAAGATTATCAAGGAAAATACCTTCATGCTCATGAGTCCTTCTTGCAAACAGTATGTACATAAGCAAGAACTCCTCATACTCATGATTTTGATGCATATACTTACCTTGTGGTCTTGAGTTGGCTTAGGATGGAATGAATATGCACAAACAAGGTTAGATAACACAGGTACGTCCACTAGCCAGAGCAAACAAAGGGAACCACAAGAATACCAAGACTGGGATGACATGTAGAGAGTGAGTACAAGGTACCACATTGAATTCAATATGTCCCCAAGAATAAAGATATGCAATGAATTTGACTGATTTCTTTCCCTCAGGTGTCTTGCTCCCCCTGAATCGTACATGGGATATTGGGAGAAGATAGGAAACAGAAAATCAGAGCTGAAAGATATGAATAGAACTTAATTCAAATGAGTTCATATGAACATGTCTTTCCCCCAAAAAGACATGTGGCATCTCTCCTCTTGAACATCAAGCATCTGGGATCCTTGAGCATTCTCTCCCCCTTGGAGATCTCTTTCTCCCCCTTAATATATGGGATCCTTGAGTATTCTCTCCCCCTTAGTACTTTCTCCTTTGTAGGTGATAAGCTTTTGATGTGATCTCTCTCTCCCTGATGATAAGCTTTGATGTGATCTCTCCCCCCCCTTTGACATCAATTTCCAAGAAGGTTTTTCCTGGAATCCGTCGAATAGGTTTGGTCCTTGAGACTCAGTACAAAGCAGGGAATAAAACTGTGATGCTTGTAGAGGACAAGATTCATTGAGTGGAGCTGGATCAGAAGAAATATAGAATATGTGGCAAACTGTTTTTCCTGTTGCAAAATCGGTGGCATCGAGTGGCATGTTTCGGTAGTATCGAAGGGATTCGGTTGGACCGAAAATGGAAATTCGGTGAAACCGAGTTCATAACAGAGAAAAACACTTGTCACCTCAGCTCACTAGTCAAGTAAGATATCACAAAGATTTGCAATGAATTAGCTAAAAGATTTGCAAGGAATTTGATGCAGAAATATGCAGAACAAAAATCAAAAATAAAAGATTGAAAGTTTCTAGATGAAGTTTTTTTGATTGAAAAAGAAAGAAACAAATATGCAAGGGACAAATGCAATGACTCAGAAAAGAACACAAGAGAACTTCATCTAGAGTTGGGCGGTGACATAGTCACCTATGTTAGAGTATATTGACTTAGGAGTCAAGTGAGGACACTTGATCGTAGGTCATACTCATCGTTTAAGCTCAAAATGGGGTTACCATTTTTCGTTTAAGCATCTTGATGTATTCACATCTTGTTGAGTTGCTTTGACTCATGGCTTGGAGTAAAGCTTCTCTAAGATCGAATAACATACCTTGGGTGGTGGTTTGGTTCTTGCTCATGTAGTTGAACTTGTGTGGGTGCTCAAGGTTGATGTGGCTCATCAAGAGTTGGGAGCACCACTTGGAGTTTTAGTTCATTCACCTACATGGGTTAGTTCTTGCAAGGAAGAGCACTTGTATATCCAAAAATGACAATCATGAAGCTCAATCATAGAATTTGTCAAAGGATATGGTTGTATGGTTTTGTGCTTCCTTGTCTTCAACCACCATTGTGTAGAGTCTTGGTGATGTAGAGATCGCTCAAGATGTGAGTGAGTCGCAATCTCATGGAATTAGATCCAACCAAGCACCTACATGGGTTAGACAACATGGAAGGTGCAAATATATCCAAGACATAAGATAGTTATCATAAGAGATATATCATGGATTAGTCATAAGCTCATGTCTTGCATGTATCCAATGGAGTTTCTACTCCAAGTTCGAAGCATCAATGATGTTCAATTCTCCTCTCAACCTGCAAAACACTTTCTCATCAAGTGGTTTAGTGAATATATCCGCTAATTGCTTATTGGTGCGAACATGCTTAAGATTGATGTCACCCTTAGCAACATGATCTCGAATGAAATGATGACGAACTTCAATATGCTTAGTTCGAGAATGTTGTACATGATTATGACCAATTTTGATAGCACTTTCATTGTCACAAAGTAGTGGAACATGTTTCACATAAATCCCATAATCTTTAAGAGTTTGGGTCATCCAAAGTAATTGAGCACAACATGAACCAGCGGCAATGTATTCCGCTTCGGCGGTGGATAAGGATACCGAGTTTTGTTTCTTGGAAGACCAAGACACAAGAGATCTACCAAGAAATTGACAAGTACCCGAAGTGGACTTTCTATCAACCTTGTCTCCGGCATAATCCGAGTCGGAATAGCCAAAAAGATCGAAAGAAGATCTCTTAGGATACCAAATGCCAAAATTTGGGGTATGGATTAAGTATCTCACTATCCTTTTCACAGCCTTAAGATGACAATCTTTAGGAGCAGCTTGATATCGTGCACACATGCACACACTTAGCATAATATCGGGACGTGAAGCACATAGGTATAACAATGAACCAATCATAGAGCGATAAACCTTTTGATCAATCGGTTCACCATCTTTGGTCAAATCATTATGTCCACTAGTAGGCATGGGTGTAGACATACCTTTGCATTCTTGCATATTGAACTTCTTGAATAAGTCCTTGGTGTACTTTGTTTGAGAGACAAATGTACCTTCCTTAGTTTGCTTGATTTGCAACCCGAGAAAGAATTTGAGTTCACTCATCATAGACATCTCAAACTTCTCTGACATTAGCTTTCCAAACTTTTCACTAAAGAGAGGGTTAGTTGAACCAAATATGATATCATCAACATAAATTTGGCATACGAATAGTTCTCCATTAACCCTTTTAGTAAAAAGAGTAGAATCAATTTTACCAATTTCAAAACCACTTGTAGTAAGGAACTTGGTCAAGCATTTATACCATGCTCTAGGAGCTTGTTTAAGACCATAAAGAGCTTTGTGAAGTTTGTAAACATGATTTGGTTTCTTAGGATTGATAAAGCCGGGAGGTTGTTTGACATAAACTTCCTCCTCTATTTCACCATTTAGAAAAGCACTTTTAATGTCCATTTGGTACAAGGTGATATTATGGTGATTAGCATAGGCAAGTAAGATGCGAATGGACTCAAGTCTAGCAACGGGAGCATACGTCTCACCATAGTCCATACCTTCGACTTGTGTGTACCCTTGGGCGACGAGACGTGCTTTGTTGCGAACCACTTGTCCATCTTCATCTTGCTTGTTGCGAAACACCCATCTGGTACCAATGATGTTGTGGTTGTTGTCGGGCTTCTCAACCAATGTCCAAACTTGGTTTCTCTCAAAATTATGTAGCTCTTCATGCATAGCGTTTATCCAATCTGGATCTTCCAATGCTTCTTCAACCTTCATAGGTTCAATGCAAGAGATGAATGAATAGTTTTCACAAAAGTTAGCTAAACGAGTTTTTGAGCGAGTGATTCTCCCGGTTTGTATATCATTGAGGATTTGCTCGACGGGATGATCTTTGGCAATTCTTGCTCGAACTCGTGAGAGCTTTTGCTTGGGTCTTCGTTGAACATCTTCTTCATCTTGTTCTTCTTCTTGGCCTTCTTCATTGTTGACGTCGTCGTTCTCTTGTCGTGGTGGAGAAGGAGGTTGTTGATGTTCATCTTGACGTACTTCCTCGTTTTCTTCATCTTGGTGTGTCCCACTTGTGGATGCTTCCGTGTCGATTCTTGGTTCACCTTGTCGTGAAGTAGAAGCTTCCACTTGGACGGATGAAGTACTCTCCTTCACCTCCGTTGGACGAATTTTGCCAATGGACAAGTCTTGAATTGCTTCTGAAGGGTCTTTGTCTCCTACATCAACTGGCAATTGCTCTACTTGCGAGCCGTTAGATTCATCAAACTTCACATCTACCGTCTCTTCAACCTTTCGGGTGAAATTGTTGTAGACACGGTAAGTGTGAGAGTTTGAGCCATAACCAAGTAGAAAACCTTCATGAGATTTAGGAGCAAACTTTGAATGACGATGCTTATCAAGAATGTAGCACTTTGAGCCGAATACTCGAAAGTATCCAACTTGGGGTGTGTTACCGGTGAGAAGCTCGTATGCCGTCTTGCTGAGTAGCTTGTGAAGATATAAGCGATTTGTTGCGTGACAAGATGTCTCAACCGCTTCTGCCCAAAAGTGCTTTGGCGTCTTGTATTCATCAAGCATCGTTCTTGCCATTTCGATGAGCGTCTGGTTCTTCCTCTCAACAACTCCATTTTGTTGAGGTGTGTACGTAGCCGAGAACTCATGTGAAATCCCTTCTTCGTCAAGAAAGGTGTCCACATTTGCGTTCTTGAACTCCATTCCATTGTCACTCTGAACCTTCTTGATCTTCACATCAAACTGATTTTGGGCCTTCCTAGCGAAGTCTCTGAAGATCTTCTGTACCTGCGACTTGTCATTAAGAAAGAACACCCACGTAAATCTTGAAAAATCATCAACTATAACTAGACCAAAAGAATTTCCACCGAGACTCTTGTAGGCGTTGGGACCAAAAAGATCCATGTGAAGCAGCTCGAGTGGCCTCCTTGTGGTCATGATGTTCTTCACAGGATGTCTTCCTCCAAATTGTTTACCTGCTTGACAAGCACTGCAAAGTCTATCCTTATCAAATATGACATCGTTGACTCCAAGGATATGATTTCCTTTAATAAGCTTGTCAAGGTTTCTCATGCCAACGTGACCTAGGCGTCTATGCCACAACCAACCTTTCGAGGATTTAGCAACAAAGCAAGTTTTAGGTTGTCCCTTTTTAGAGAAATCGACAATGTAAAGATCTCCTCTACGCATACCCGTAAAGACCATTTTATGATTGTCTCGAGGAAATACTTGGCAATCTACCTCAATAAATAGGACATTCAAACCGAAATCAGCAAGTCTAGATACTGAAAGTAAGTTGTAGCCAAGAGATTCAATGAGCATGACATTTTGAATTGAACTATCATGTGAGATGGCCACCTTACCAAGGCCAACCACTTTACCCTTTGAATTATCACCAAAGGTGACATATTTTTGAGGGCCGTCATTTTTAGCAAGCTCACGAAACATCTCTTCATCTCCGGTCATATGATCAGTACATCCACTATCAAGAACCCATTCCTTTCCTCCTGATTCATATCCCCGAAGATTTGCCATAAGACCAACAAAAGGTCTCATTGCTTCATCAAGATCGAAGTCACTGTCATCATCATCATAATATTCATGTTCATCATGATCTTGTGACTCATCATTTCCTAGAGAGGGCAATTCATTAGATAAATGATCAAAGTGGTTACTTTTATGAATTCTTATAGCTTTGAATATGATATCATTAATGATTCCAACATCTCCTTTAGCATGCTTAAGATTGGCAAGTTCAAAAAGACATTTACCAAAACTAGGATCACTAGAGTTCATCTTACTCAAGGCAATAGATTTATGGAGAATTTCATCCAAAGTTTTCAAGGAATAATCGGGAAATCGTTCCTCAAGAAATTTCCATATGGTATAGGCACAATTGTGAGTAGGCAAACTAGCAATCAAATTTTTGGGCAATCCTCTAATGATGAGCTCAATAGTTCTAAGATTGCGAATCATGTCAATATCTTCATCTAGGGTAGGATGCAAAGGATCAATATGAGGTGCACAAGGGCTAGCAATATACTTGTTCAAATGATATTGATTGAAGATTACAAGCATCTCATTTTTCCACTCATGAAAATAATACTCTCCATCAAGAATAGACACTCTATGTCTAAGACTCCCTAATGTAGACACATCCATGTTCCTCAAATGGTGATTAAACCAAGGCAATGGAGACCAAAGCTCTGATACCACTTGTAGGATCTAGAAGTAGATGTGTCTAGAGGGGGGTGATTAGACACTTAGTGCTAAAGTTGCAATTTTTAAACTTTTTCGGTATAAGTGGAGTTTAGGCACAATTTCAGCACATACAATACATATCAAGCAAGGATGCAAAGAGTATATGAGCAGCGGAATGTAAAGCATGCAACTTGCAAGAATGTAAAGGGGAGGGTTTGGATAGATCAAACGCAATTGGAGACACGGATGTTTTTCCCGTGGTTCGGATAGGTGGTGCTATCCTACATCCACGTTGATGGAGACTTCAACCCACAAAGGGTAACGGTTGCGAGACTCCACACAGGGCTCCACCCACAAAGGGCAACGGTTGCGCGAGTCCACACAGGGCTCCACCCACGAAGGGTCCACGAAGAAGCAACCACCCACAAAGGGTCCACGAAGAAGCAACCTTGTCTATCCCACCATGGCCATCGCCCACACAGGACTTGCCTCACTAGCGGTAGATCTTCACGAAGTAGGCGATCTCCTTGCCCTTACAAACTCCTTGGTTCAACTCCACAATCTTCTCGGAGGCTCCCAAGTGACACCTAGCCAATCTAGGAGACACCACTCTCCAAGAAGTAACAAATGGTGTGTTGATGATGAACTCCTTGCTCTTGTGCTTCAAATGATAGTCTCCCCAACACTCAACTCTCTCTCATAGGATTTGGATTTGGTGGAAAGAAGATTTGAGTGGAAAGCAACTTGGGAAGGCTAGAGATCAAGATTCATATGGTAGGAATGGAATATCTTGGTCTCAACACATGAGTAGGTGGTTCTCTCTCAGAACATATGAGTTGGAATGGCGTGTGCGTTCTGATGGCTCTCTCATCAAATGAGAAGGAGGTGGATGGGTATATATAGCCTCCACACAAAATCCAACCGTTACACACAGTTTTCCAATCTCGGTGGGACCGAATCAACAAACTCGGTCGGACCGAAAAGGTAAACCTAGTGACCGTTAGAGATTTCGGTGGGACCGACTGGATCAACTCGGTGGGACCGATGTGCTAGGGTTAGGGTAAATCCAAAACTCGGTTTGACCGATTACTCAAACTCGGTGGGACCGATTTGGGTAATAAGTGAAACTGAGATTTGGTCAAGCAAACTCGGTGGAACCGATTGCATATCTCGGTGGGACCGAGAATATTGCAATGGGTAACAGAGAGTTTGCAAGCCCATCTCGGTGAGACCGAGATCCCATCGGTGAGACCGAACTGATTAGGGTTTGGCAGTGGCTTATGACAAGTGAAACTCGGTGGCGCCGGATAGGAAGAATCGGTAGGACCGAGTTTGGCTTAGGGTTTAGGTCATATGTGGATATGGGAAAGTAGTTGAGGGTTTTGGAGCATATCACTAAGCACATGAAGCAAGAGGCTCATTAAGCAACACCTCATCCCTCCTTGATAGTATTGGCTTTTCCTATGGACTCAATGTGATCTTGGATCACTAAAATGTAAAATGAAGAGTCTTGAGCTTGAAGCTTTAGCCAATCCTTTGTCCTTAGCATCTTGAAGGAGTTCCCACAACCTTTAGTCCATGCCACTCCATTGTTGAACTTATCTGAAACATGCTAGATAGAAATGTTAGTCCAACAAGAGATATGTTGTCATCAGTTATCAAAACCACCTAGGGAGCACTTGTGCTTTCACCATCCCACCTAACATCTTTTTGGAAAGGCTTTTCAAGCCATCCGTGGTGTGGCAAGGGGAGAGCGGCAACGTCAGTCCGGACCCGACCATAACCCCAGATGCCGAACATACTGATATCATCGGAGGCCCAGCCACCGAAATAATACCGTCGGCCCATCTTATCATGGCAGTCATTGCCCCATGGACCGAACCCTTCTTGGCCTACCTCAATAGGCGAGAGCTCCCTCGGGATCAGAATGAGGCTCGCTGCATTGTTCGGCGTTCGAAAGCCTAAAGGTCCACGAAGGAGAACTCTACAAGAAAAGCGCTACCAGAGTACTTCAAAGATGTATCTCCGAGGAAGAGGGGAGGCAGCTTTTGGCTGACATTCATGCCGGTCTCGGTGGTCACCACGCCGCAGCTCGGGCCCTTGTAAGCAAGGCCTTCCGTACAGGTTTCTACTGGCCGACGGCCCGAGCAGATGCACATGACCATGTCCAACATTGCGTCGGATGCCAACTTTTCGCCAACCAAAGCCATATGCCACCCACTGCTCTACAAACAATCCCCATCACGTGGCCTTTCGCGGTCTAGGGGCTTGACATGGTTGGACTCCTTAAAGGAGGCAGCCATAAGAAAAAATATCTGCTAGTCATGGTAGATAAGTTCACTAAGTGGATAGAAGCCAAACCAGTTAAAATGGCTGAAGCTGGAACAGTGATAGACTCTCTATCTAGTGTTGTGCATCGTTACGGTGTCCCACACAACATCATCACCAACAACGGCTCTAATTTTACAGCCGATGAGGTGAAATCCTGGTGCGCTAATCTAGGCATTAAGCTCGATTACGCCTCCGTCTATCATCCGCAAACAAATGGTCAAGTCGAACGAGCCAATGGTCTTATTATGAGCGGCATCAAACCCAGACTAGTGCGGTCTTTGAAAGAATCAGACAAGCACTGGGTTGAGGAGCTCGACTCCGTACTCTGGGGGCTGCGGACCACGTCCAATCGCACTACCGGATATACAACTTTCTTTATGGTGTACGGTGCAGAGGCTGTGTTATCCTGCGACATTATTCATGACTCACCTCGAGTGTGCATGTACGAAGAGAGAGAAGCCGAGCTTGATCGGCAGGACAACTTAGATGCCCTGGAGGAGGAGCGCGGCGTTGCAAAAGCCCGTTTCGCATTTTGTCAACAGCAGGCCCGCAGATATCAAAGCAGAGAAGTACGGGCCAAGACTTACAATGTTGGCGAACTCGTTCTATGCTTGCGGGAGAAGAAAAAGGACAAATTTAGGCCCAAGTGGGAGGGTCCCTTCATCATTGACGAAGTTCTCACTGGAGGAGCGTACCGCCTGCGTGATGCGTCATACAACCGCTTAGAACCGAACCCCTGGAATGCGGCCAGACTCTGAAGATTCTATGCCTAGCGTCGAACCCTTCGGTTGCTTCCTCCTCCCTATTGTTTACATTATTTTTATCCTCTCTTTTCGCCCTCTTTTATTAGCCTTAAAGCTTTCGTGTGGCTAAACCATACACCTATGCCGCACACATTCTCAAATGTGTACGTCCATTATACCTGGGGGCTTCTTGCATAGAAGCTTCTTATTGTTATTAGCATCAAGCTCATCACATATGCGTTTTTTTCCTCATACGTACCTTTTCTTCGCCATTATATGCATTGATATGACTTAAGTTTTGGCCAAGCTGGGTTGCCTGGCTCCTGTGCTTATGCCCTACGTTCCCGTTAGTTCGGCTAGGGCATAAAGGGAGCACCTCTGCGATTGTTACTGTCGGGTCATCCGGATGTGTACCTCAGACTTGGTGAAGCCAAAAGCTAGCATTCTTAAGGGAATATTAGGTCGTCGGACTAAAGATGTTTTACATTTCTTCCACTATGAACCCCCAGATGTTACCTATACCATGATGTTTTCAATCACAGTTCGGACATGCATATTAACGCATGCACACCCAGGGAAAGGAACCCTTGACAGAAATATTCTCTCTGGAAGATGTTTCTTACAATCACAATGTAATATAGCATAGCTAGCTGGATACAACTTGTCTGTTCAAGCAACTATGACCCCTATGCCTGGTTTCCACGCATACCCCGGTCTATTTTACCGCTTGAGTATTCGGAAACACTGTGCACCTTCGGGTCCAGAGGTCGAAGCGAAAAGGTCGGCCATGACAATCATTTTACAATCTAGCTAGGAACAAATATATTAAGGAAAGTACGTAGTCACCTGGACTCAAAAACTTCCTCCTCTATACCGTCCAACAGGCTGTCTAGCTTACAATCCTATTGGGAATATTTGGCAGCTACTTCTACTTGGTCATATACCAAATTAATGGGAATTTCTTTCCCATCTGACCCTAGCGGTCCGACCCGGGCCATATGATTCAGATCAAGCTTGGTATACCGTCTTTTTACCATGGCCCAGGCCTCTCGCACACCTTCCCGGCAAGCTGATATCTTCCATAATTGAATACGCCACCGTGCCCCTTTGAACAACTCCACGAGCTCCGCCATACCTCCTGGAGGAGAGGTGGATGGCCATAAAGCCTTGGCAACACTACGCATTGCCTGCCGAACTCGCTCGTGCATTGGGACAGCTCTTGTAGCAGGTCGCCTTGAGATCCGGACATTTCTTCCCTGGGACGGCCAGTCAGCATACCTGCAGACATAAATCTGTTAGTTCTGGCCCTCGCCGAATTATAGGGAGGCGAGTTTGAAAAGCATACTGAATATGCCGCCTTGTAGCCTCCTATTCTCCTTGACGGCGTCAGCTAGTTGGGCTCGAATATCTTTTAGTTCTTCTCCCAGTTGGGTATGGGAATCCTGCAGCTTGTTCCTTTCATCCCCGACCCGCGTCAGAACACATTCGCCTTCCGCATGTTGCCTTTTGGCCTCTTGTTCACTAGCCTGGGCGTCCTTCAGTTTCTCTCTCAGTTGCTCTACTGATTCTGTCAGCAGAAACACAACAGTGTTAATATAACTGGTGTATGATTATACTTCTTTCCGTTGGGGAGAAACATTACCAGGTGGTGCCTCCTTGGATTTTTCCAATTCAGCGGCAGGCGCAGTTAGTTGAGTCTAACATTTTTCCAGCTCTTGAGACATCAGGCTATTCTTCTCCATAAGTTCCTGATTACACAATGATCCTTAAATCAGTTGTATCACCTGCTTTAAGTCTCGGGGCCTACTGGTGTATGATTATTAAATCTACACTTACCCGCATATCTTTTAGATGCTGGTCCGTGGCTCTGGCAAGCCCATCCCGAGCAGCTCGGATATACGCAACGGCCGAGCTGAAAGCATCGAATGCCTCCTTTGAAAAGCCAGGGTCACGGAGAGCGGCCCTCCGACGATGATGATTAATGGCGCTCTCCACTTTAGAGTTCGTGATGGACATATCGTCAGAATCCTCTGTGGAAGGACAGTTCGGCGCCACTCCCATATCAGCCCCCGTCCTTATGGCAGGCTCTCGAACCTGACTAGTGGAGGCACGACCGGTAGGATCCCCGGACACAGTCCGGTGGACACTTTTCCTGATAGAATGCTGCGAATGGCATCACAATTTGATGTGGTGATCAGGAGATGTATTTTCAAAAATAAAGCCTTACCTCTTTGATGAAGGTTTTGCCGTATTGTCGTTTGCCTTTCTCTTTGAAGACGTGCTCAGCATGGGCGCCGCTCTCCTTGGAGATGCTTCTGGTACACATTGTGACGTCGAGCGCCTCCCCTTTGGAACACGGAATAGTGCGGTGGGTGAGGAATAATAAGGAAACTCTTTCGAAGAAGGTGTCTTTTATGTTACTTACATGCGAAGCATGGTGGAGTCCGGGATAATCGGCAATGATAGGTACTTCTGTACCATCGTAGCTCGTTTGGTAGAATACTCCATTCTCGAGCTCCACAGATATATCCGGATCTTCTTCGAATCTGGGGTCAAGGTTCCAGTTGTGACCCTCTGGCTGGGGGGCGCGGCTATGGATCCCCTCGGTAGCCTTCCGCCATTCCTGTTGCGAGTGGATAGGTACTATCCATCAAAAATGATTCAGGGACAGGAGTAAAATGGTGGGATTGGAGCTCACCCAGCTAGGAGGATTATACATGGAAAATCCATCTCGACATTGGAGACGAGTGAACTCCTCCTTCTCCCCTTTGTACAATTTGGCCAATATTTTGGCCAAAGCGGCGGGGGTTTTCGGACCTTTCCGACCGCAGCCTGAGGCGTTATCTTCCCCATTATAGTGCCACATGGGAAGCCCTTTGTATTGGAGTGGTTGGACCCCCCGCACTATGGAGATCGCCATTACCTCGATTTATTGATAATCCGAACTAGGTGAGCGTCTTAATCTTGCCCATCAACTGACTGACTTCCGCGCTATCCTCCTCCTCGAGGCTCCGAGGGCGCCAGGCATGGCATTTCTTGAATTGAGCACTTGAAAATTTGGTGAGACCCATTCGAACTGGGTCAGGAAGAGCGACGTCATCAATATAGAACCATTCGGAAGGCCACTCTTCGGAAGCCTTCTTCGGCGTGCCGGACATGTATCTGGTCCCGGCGATGCGCCATACCTCGGCTCCTCCCACTTCGAATATTGATCCCCCCTGATTATGAGGGATGAGGCAGAACAGTTTTCTTCATAATCCAAAATGGGCCTCATAGCCCAGGAATAGGTCACATAGAGCAACGTAACCCGCGATGTGCAGGATGGAGGCGGGAGTGAAACTGTGCAGTTGGAGGCCATAATACTCCAGAAGTCCTCAGAGGAAGGGATGGATTGGAATCTGACACCTCTTAGCAAGAAGGGAATGAAGCATACTCGTTCCCCCTGGACGGATTGGGAAAATTCTCCACCTGAACCCCGCCGTTGAAGGACGTCAATCCTGCTCGGATAGGGACTAGATCCGCAGGGGGAAGAAAGCCCTGTTTTTGCAGCTTCGTTAGCTGACTGTGAGATACGGAACATCTCTCCCAATCACCTTTTTCGGAGCCGTGGGGACGAGAGGAAGAGCTGGGAGCGCTAGCCATGTTGGAGTGGTTCCTCCTAGCGAGCTTTGAGGATTTTTTTTCGCAGGGTGTGGAATGGATCTGAGATCTATTCTCTTTAAGTAGGCTCCTCTCTTGTATGGTCAGGGTGGTATGTGCAAAAATACCCCGACCTCTCGTATTCACTCGCCGCGTGGAAGCTGAAGTCAGCAAGGCGTGGAAGCCAATGGGCGCGACATTAAATGGGAAAGCCGAATACCGATGTTTACCCTGCAAGAAAAAGACACATCCGTGACATTTTGGGCCGAATGAAAAAAATTATGTTGTACTTATGACACTTCTATGAAGATAATTGTGACAAAACCCGGTATCATCATAGATGTTATGGGCTCCTACTTCTATGACAAAAATTCATGACAGAAAATGGGCTTTTCGTCCTGGGCAGGCCGGAGACGCAGCTGCATCACATTCTTTGGGCCGTCCATGACGGAAAAACCGTGGTAGAAGCGAGGGCGAGGAAAATATCGGGGTGTTCCCGGTTACGGTGGGTGGTCGGGGCCAAGCGATGCACAGACGTTTGCGCGTTTCTCTCGTACGCGCACACGCATGGGTGCGAGCCGTTGGGCTCTAACTGAACCCGAGCGATTGCACTGCAGGCTACGCGTTACTGAACCCGAGCGATCAATCGATGGCTATTAACTGAACCCAATCAAGCGATTCCTTCGCTATTGCTGCTAACTGAAGCCGATTGATGTTGCCTTTGGATGAACAGTGAGCGTTGCTGGGGGCGTTGGATGAAAAGTTCCCGGTGGGGGTGGATGAACAGGACCCCTTGGTGTTGAACATGACCCCGATCGATCGAGCCGGTTGGGGCTGGATGAACAGGACCCCGTGGAGGGCTAGATGAACATGACCATCCCATGGAGGGCTGGATGAACAGTAGACGATGGAGGGCTGGATGAACAGTAGCCCGTGGAGGGGTGGTTGAACAGGAGCCCGTGAAGAGGGCTGGTTGAACAGTAGCCGGTGGAGTAGCGCGCGGTGGAGGCTGGATGAATAGGAGCCCGTGGATGAACAGTCGCAGGTGGAGGCTGGAGGAGGTCGATGGTGGATGAACAGTAGCCCGTGGAGGCTGGAGGGGGTCGACGGTGGAGATGAATAGTATCCTGTGGTGTCCCGTTTTGCGGTACGCCACACCCCTCCCGATGAACAAGACCCCTGTTTCGACCGTAGCGCTCCAACACAAGTTTGTTTCCTCCGTTTTGTGGTACGCCACACCCCTCCCGATGAACAGGACCCCCGTTTCGACTGTAGGAGGTCCATTTCCTCCATTTTGCGGTACGCCAGACCCCTCCCGATGAACAAGATCCTGTTTCGAACGTGGCCGGTCGAACACAAGGCCGTTTCCTCTGTTCTGCAGTACGCCATGCCTCATTTCCATCGGCTGTTCCGTCCAAGCCCTCCCGATGAACACGACGACGCATTCCGTTCCGACCTAGCCGGTTAGCTCCCCATGAACACGACGACGACGCAGTTTCTCCGTTCCAACCCAGCCATGTACACGGGCCCTGGCCGTATGTATGCGTGAGTAGGCGTTCGAGACCCTGCCTGTATGTACGTATGTGGCCGTATTTTCTTCCTTGCACACTGGACCATGTACGTACGTGTACATGCTATGTGCGCGCCTCTACTACGACACGTGCGCGCCTCTACATGGACCAGTATGTACGTACACGTTCGCGACCAGAATGACAACGCTACGTACGCTTCGACCAGGTGGGTCCCGACTGTCAGGCACTTCCTTGCGTGCGAAGATATAGTTGATGGGTGCCAGCAGTCAGGGGGGAATCATTTTTTTCGCGAAATACGGTGGCCCGTCAAATGGGTCCCCGCTGTCAGGTGCAGGAATAATTATTTTCCGCGTAATAAGGAGGCATTTCCTTGCTGCGGTCGTGGACCCAGCTGTCAGCCTCTCCACGTACAGTCCACGTCCGATGGAAGCCGTTTCTTGACCACGTCGAGAGCACCAGGGCGGTGGATGACGGGGAGGCCTAGGAAGGGGACGACGCGGAGCCAGGGAACAAGCGGTAGTGGATGCCCATGCGTAGAGGAGTATGAGGGTTCACTGGGTTGTTGCGGTGTGTGACTGCCGTCGCTGCAGAATAACAGGGGGTGTGGGTGAGTAGAGGGATGGCCTCGCCAGCGGTGGGAGTAGTAGGGTGCGGTGAGGCCTCCGCAGCATCGCAGCCGGCCACGGGAAGCAGAGGCACGACTGGCGCTGGTTTGGGCGGCTAGAGCAAGAAGACCAGAGGTTGAATAAGCACTACAGCCGTTGGATGGACATCGTACGGTCACTGCAGCTAGAACCATGCATATTGATTAAGTTGACAAAGCCCTCCGTCCCCGTCAACTTAGTAGGCCCACAAGTCAGCCTCCCACTATACTGGGTCCCAGCTAGCAAGGGGAGTATTCATTTTTTTGTGCTAATAAGGCACTTCCTTGCGTGCGAAGATGTAGCCGGTGGGTCCCAACAGTCAGGGGGGAACGTTTTTTCTGCCAAATACGGTGGCCCATCCGGTGGGTCCCTACTGTCAGGTGGAGGAATAATTATTTTGCGCGTAATAAGGAGGCACTTCCTTGTGGCCGCCGTGGACCCAGCTGTCAGCCTCTCCACGTACAGTAGTCTTCCGACGGAAGTCGTTCCTTGACCACGTTGACCATGCCGCGCCGAGAGCTCCAGGGCGGTGGACAACGACGAGGCCTAGGAAGGGGACGACGCGGAGCCGACGAAGACGCGATAGTGGAAGCCCGCACAGGTTCGGTTGCGGTGTGAGGCTGCCATTGCCGCAGAATAACAGGGGGTGTGGGTGAGTGGAGGGATGGCCTTGCCAGCGGTGGGAGTATTAGGGGTGGTGAGGCCTCCGCGGCAGCACAGCCGGCCACGGGAGGCAGGAGCAGGTGGCACGACCGGTGCTACTTTGGGCGGCTAGAGCAAGAAGACCAGAGGTTGAAGAAGCACGGCGGCTGTTGGATGGACATCGTACGATCACTGCAGCTAGAATCATTTATATTGACTAAGTTGACAAAGCCCTTGGTACGGGTTAACTTAGTAGGCCCATAGGTCAACTTCCGAAATGGTGCACCCCAGATGTCAGGGGGAGGAATCATTTTTTGGGCGGGTGAAGCTAGAATATCCGAGATTGAATAAGAAGCACGACATCTGTTGGATGGACATCCAATGGCCACTACTGTTAGAACCGTGTGTTGACTATAAGTTGACAAAGCCTTGCATACGCGTCAACTCTTTTTTTTGAGGGGACGCGTCAACTTAGTAAGGCCACAAGTGTGTGGCAGAGAACTTATAGCCCATTTGAGATTTGTAAGAATGTGCAGCCAATTTTTGAATTTTAATGGAATTTACTACAGCCCATTTACAGTTTGTTAAAAGTACAGCGCACTTCAACCAACCGTTCAAAATGGAATTCAATAAAATTTCCCACATTTTGATGGGATCATAAATATTTTTATCCTGAAATTTCTAGTCAGATTAAATACAATTTTAATATAAATTTGTATTATGTAAAAATCCAACGAAACATTGCGCTTGCAACAATTAATGAAATTAAAATTTTCAATATCCAAAAAATATATTTTATAAAGTAATTACGTGTTTGGTGCATTTTTTATAGTTACTGATCAATTTTTATAATTACATCCCATTTATTATTTCCTAAAGCCTATTTTCATGTTAAGCCTAATGCATCCATCCTAGGAAAGATTTGCAGCCCAGCGGGGCGGAGAGTAACAACTTGACCTTGCCTGGGTATTCCTAAAAAAAGTATAGCTGGGCTAGCCATTTTCAGCTTGAAAAATAATAATATCTGGGTTGGATATCTCGCCTGGGCTAGATGGGCCACAGCCCGCCCAGTTAATACCTGCAAGGATGTTTTCATTGTTCTTCAGAGGAGAAAAATTAATATCTGAGCTAAACATCGCTGAAGAAAAACTCTGCAGTGCTCACACCTCAAAAACACAAATACTGCTCGAGCTGCTTGGTCCCAGCTGTCGGCTGCGTCTTGTGCAATTCTCTCGTTTATTGACTACATAGGTTGACAATGGTGTGGGACCGTGATGTCAGGAAACCAGGAGGAAGCAAAAAAATTATAGTTTTATATACTAATAAGGAGGCACTTGCATACGTGCGGCTGTGGCCCTGGTGGGTCCCCACTGTCATCCTCTCCAAGTAAAGTCATCTCCTCATCCTCATGTCCGTTGACCATGTGACAACGCGAGACGACGATGCCACGACGAGCGCAGCAACTCGAAGGACGATGGAGAGGGCCTCGCGGGCCCTACGGATGGTCTGATACAGCGCCCGCTGCTCATTCGGAAAGCTAGGATCATAGGGCCACATGTCCGTGACAACATTGTCGTTCGCTTGTTCACAGGTGCTCGTTGAGGAGACAGAGGTTGTAGCACAGGTCCTCCTGCGCTGGTAGCTCTTCCGCCATTAGGGTGTCGAAGTGCGGCGGCACCTGCTCTATGGTGAACACGGCATGAACCGGCTTGGACAGTGGCACCAGCTCCTGATTGAAAGCTACGTCCATCGTCTGATTGTCGTCGCTCAGCTCAGCAAGCTAGCTGGCGAGCCAGCATGTCTGGCCGCTGGACCGACCCGCTGCCAAGCATGAGTCTGACTGCCCAAGCCCACCCAGACCGCCTCCCTCGCCTGCGCGCGTTTTCCGCCCAAAAGGGTCAACGCCGCCTGCCCCGCTTCCCGGTGCAGGCGATTGTTCCGCCTTCAAACGACACAAGTGCCGTCCGTCCGTCCTTCTGCCGCCCACATTAATGATACGCGGTTGCCGAGGCGGCTACTCCGGCGCCACACGTCCATCCCTTCGTCGCCCACCATTGCTATATAAACTGATGCGCCTGCCATAGCCGCAGTCATCCGCATCCGTTCCCTTTCTCCTGTCCACACCACTACTGCCCACCATGGCTTCCTCGCACTCCAGCGCTCTTCGGGGCGGGTGGACGACAGACCACGAGGAGATGGCAGCCATTGCTGCCGACTGGCTGGCCGACAGGCAGCCGGAGGACGACGACGTCCTAATGGAGTACACGATAGTCGATGACGTCCCAATTGCACCATGACCATCGGCGAGAACCGTGCCCAATATATGGACACGGTGAGGAAGAAGCATTAGGAGCAGTTCCGGGAGGCGCTGGCCGACGCCACCTACAACCACCATCTCCTCCAGGAGCACCTGCAGGCGGAGGAGCAGATCGCCGTGGAGCGGGCGGAGCAGGAGGCGCTGCTCGACTCGTACCGCTCTGCCCGCAAGGGTCGCCTCAAGCCCTGGCGGTACCGCATGTGGGTGCCGGAGGCTGCGGCAGCCTATAAAGAGGGCGATGAAGTGGGCGAGGCGCTGTTTGGCGAGACCGAGGACGAGGCAGAGGACAATGCTGGCTCCGACGAGTCCCCGCTCCGCTGGCGTCAACAAGGCCCTGCTCCGTCGTGGCCCCGTGGCGCCAATAATGAGGCATAGGACACCGTTGGCTCCGTCGAGGCCCCGCGGCACCAACAACAAGGCAGAGGACACCGCCGGCTCTACCGAGGTCCCGCCCTGCCGGCAACGAGGGGGAGAATTTCCCCCGCTCCGCCGAGGCGCCGCCCGCCGGCAACGAGATAGAGGACATCACCGGCTCCGCCGAGGCCCCGCCCCGCTGCCAACGAGACCGCGCCACATAGAAAACGAGGAAGAGTAGAGCACGATTAGTCACCGCCGCTCGGGTCCAAGTAAGGCCACCGCTGCTACCCTCCGGTTGCTGGCACTAAGCTGTACATCATGGAGCAATTCTATTATTACAGGATGATTGAAGACCGCTCCGTCGTTGAGCAAGCTCATGAGATACAGTCATTTGCTAGAGAACTTGAGCACTTCAGTTGTATGCTACCGGACACAGTTGGGTAGCTTCGGTTAATTAATTATACATCCAACGCACCCCTTTTATTTGAATAATGTATGAAATGTAATGAAATCCGGCATATTTATATGAAATCCGACCGTGTATGAATGAATTTATTTCGATTAGTTCGAATTCTTGTATCACTGGCATTGGATGAACATGCAAAACAATACATACTAGCATTATTCCCAGGGTGATCACCTCGTTTGCAGCAGTTTCACATGTTCTCCCTCCGGTACTTTGTAGTCTGCATACAAGTTTTGTCTGCAGTCAAAGTATCTCTACTTTGACCAATATTATAGAAAAAAGTATGCACTTTCACAATGTGCAAAGTAAATAGGAACAGAAGGAGTACAAAGAGTTTGAGCAGCTTTTTAGCGTTCCTGTACATTGCAATCAAACACACAAGCCTGGCAATTCATAGAGAACATTCAAAACAATCGATGATTATGCATCTCAGCGATTCACATGTCAGAGCCAATATTTACTTCACAACTAAAGAATAAAGAAAAAATGGATCGACACTGCTGATAGCAAAGGGCGTCCCATTCAAAAATATCAAACGCATGTCTTCTTGCTAAAATCAATGAGCAAAGTTTGACAAGGTTGACCCATTCCAAAATATCAAATGCCTACGATTGTGGAATGGGCATGGTTTGCCATCAGTTCGGACATTGACATGGCACCTCGTGCTGAATAAACTAGTTGTTCTTCTTGTGCAGTTCCACCAAAATCAACCAAATTCGCTCGGCACCTCCTTTGTTGTGGTGGAAATGAATGATTTGATGTATTCATGAACATTTTGTGTAGTTCCCATTGAAATCAAGCTGAGCACCCTTGTTTGCACAAATACAAAAAAGTGATTAGTATAAAGCAAAGTTTACTATGAATTAACAGTTTAAACAGGCACCTACATGGTAAATGTAGAGCACACTTTTAGAAAAATGGAACTCACCGGAAAGAATCCTAGAACAACATTGTGCTCGAGCAACACAGCAAGAAAATGGAGATTTGTCGGTCCTTCTGGGCTGCAGTTAGTTTGGTCTTGTGGGGGGTAATGTAACCATCCTTCAATTGCTCCTTCTAATGAGAAGATAGACAGGGCTTCTTCATCCTGGCATAATCGGAACTAGTCACTTCACGTACTCCATATTATTCTTCAGAAGAGGATGATCCTATTGTGCAAAGACAAGAGGACAACTAAATGCTAGTGTCCATGTTTTCTCGAGAAAAAGGAAAGGAAATACTTAAAACATCACAGATGAAGCACTTCTCAAGGACAATACCACTTTTTGATGACAGTATCTAAATAGTAGCACAACACCAATAGAGATGACAAAGCTCAATCATATGGATGAAATCAGGGGGCGAGTACCAACCTTTGTCGGGAGGCTTATTATGTAGAGCATACAGATGAAGCATTTCTCTGGAACCATCTGTTGCTTTCTACTGTGGTGGCCATGCTTACTATATACTCCTCGATTAGTTTAATGTTTCCAACATCTTCTTGTGCAGTTCCACTAAAGTATATGGTATCTTCAAAGAAGATCCCTGTTTGCACAAGTAGAGATAATTATGTATTACATTAAGAGTGGCATCAAATCAGTGGTGAAACAATTGCTCGTTCCAGCCATAGCAATAAATTAAGATGCAAAACTATATCATTACTTGTGTCACCACAGTTCCAGTGCTTCATTACAGCACCGGCAGTTGATTTTTGTTTTTCTTCCGCTTGTTCTTCCCCTTCATCACTTGGTTCAATAACAGATAAGCTTCGCCTTCAATGTAAGATTTGGCATGTCAATTAGGTTGCACAAGTATAGCACTAAACAATGGCATTAATTTTCTGATGAAAGTGGCAAAATACAGGCCAACAGTTGTGAAATATCCTTATCTTACCTCAATGGGATATTACGGTGCACATACAGATTGGAAGTCATGTCTCCATTTGTGCAGTTCACTAAAATCAAGCAACATTACCGTACAAGTAGCAGAACATATGAAAGCACACTGCAGAATCATGCGAAATAAGGCTAGTACTAACCTCTCATGACACGGAATTCAAACAACTCACAAGAAGAAGATCTGAACCAAATTTGCCAACACGGATAGGAAGTAAGATCTCCTCTTGTGCAGTTCCACTAAGATCAAGCAATCAAGCAATATTGTCAGTGTGACATTTTGGTTGAACTGCACAAAACACTCTTAAAACATAAGTGTTTTGTGCAGTGCAACAAAAGGTCACAATGGCAACAAGGTGAAGTAGATAACCCTGTTTACACAGAGGTGCAAAGGAAACAATTAGTGGTGAATAACGGTGGATGACACAGAAGCCAACAAAAAGAAGCATCTACCTATCTAAATGGGAAAGAAAGCAAGACAGTAGCATTTCTCAAATGGTGGCATTGATTAATATTAACAGAGAGATTATATTAATAATTAAATTCGTTAAACATTAATTTGCTTTTAACTGTGGCATTGCATCAATTTTCCAGCGGCATTATTAGAGGGTGTTTTTTTACAGGGATATTTTGGTGGAGGGGCTAAAAAAACTCCGTGTTAGTCCCATCTAAACCAAACAGAAGTGACTTTTAGGGACTAAAAGTGGGTATTTGGGACTAAAGAAAGAAGACCCTGCCACACATCGCACCTTGTCTCTATTAGTTCATTACTAGGGTTAACATGGTCTTTTAGCATGTCATTTAATAACATCTACTCCATGTTTAGTCCCTGGAACCAAGAAGGTAGGGACTAGGGAGTTTTTAACCAAACAAGGCCTTAGATTAACAACAGCTAAAGAGTTGCACGGGACAGTGGATGCACCGGCACCATGTGCATCTACCGATGTACTAGGGTGATGCACAGTATGTTGCAACAAAGAACAAACAACTAAGGAGCATATTTGTGTTGGTCCCAGTTTTGTTATCTTTAGACACCTTCCCTATGTGAGTGCAACAAATCTAGTCCTGCTCAAACTCTACAGCCTTGTCCCCCAAAACAAAAGATCAGTTCGTTACAGATGTGTGTACTGCGTTTGTCATTATTTTCCATTTTCGACCAACGTAGGTGCTGGATAGCCAGTCTATACTAGTACTTTTCCCCCTTCCTTTCCTCTTTGAACCACGTCCTAGATTTATGCTATACAACTGTAACACCCCGGATGTAATTTACCTTTTTGTACTCCAACTCTTGCCGTTTTCGGCACTAAGTTATTATATTTCCTTGTTCTCGGGTTTTTGTCTCCGTGTGTTTTGTCCTTGTCATGCATCTCATATCATTTCATCATGTGCATTGCATTTGCATACGTGTTCCTCTCATGCATCCGAGCGTTTTCCCCGTTGTCCGTTTTGCATTCCAGCGCTCCTATGTCCTCCGATGGTCCTTTCTACCTCTTTTCGTGTGTGGGGGTTAAACGTTTTCGAATTGGACCGAGACTTGTCATGCGGCCTTGGTTTACTACCGGTAGACTGCCTGTCAAGTTTCGTGCCATTTGGATTTCGTTTGATACTCCAAAGGTTAACTGAGGGACCGAAAAGGCCTCGTGTGTGTTGCAGCACAACACCCCTCCAAAGTGGCCCAAAACCCACTAAACCTCTCCCATCACCTAGGCTATTCGATCACGATCGCGTGGCCGCAAACCGCACCTCATTTGGAGCTTCCTAGCTCCCTCTACCTCTATAAATAGCCCCTCCTCCAAAAATTCCGGGTCAAAACACCCCTAAAACCCTAGATCCGCTCGCGCCGCCACGGAGGTGTCCGTTTCCAGCCGGACACATCGCGCCGCCGCCCCGCACCATGTGGCACCGCCAGCCGTCCCCGTGCCGTGGCCCGCCGAGCCCGACTCAGGCCCCCGCGGCCCACTCCCTCCGCCGCCGCGGGTCAGCGCCGCGCCCGACGCCGCCCTTCGCCGCCATCGCCGGCCACTGCCGTCCGGCGACCTCCGCCTAGTTCCGGCGAGCCACGCCGCCCCAGTCCGGCGAGCTTCCCCGCCGCCCTAGCGCCGCGCCGCCCGGATCCCGCCGCCATTCGCCTCCTCTCCGTCCTCGTCCTCCTCCGGCCGGCCACCGCGGATACGAGCTCCGGCCACCTCGTCCACCAGCGAACAGGAACTCCAGCGCCGGTGAACCTCGGCTTCCGCACCGCGATCCAGGTCTGAAACCGCTATAGTAAACCCTAATTCTCGGGTTGACTTTTGCCTCCTCCCAGTAATTTTATGCATACTTTGACATGCCATAACTTTGCATCCTTAGCTATGATTCGTGCGTGCAGCATATCAAAATGTTCGTCTCGACGAGTACATCATTTCATCTCATTGCATAATTTTCATTTGAGCTCATCTTGATGCTCGTAATGCTGTTGGAAGAGGGCTATGTGAGGATTATTCTAGATCTGTTTCAGCAAATGGCATTTTGTCATTTTTGCCATGATTAATGTGTGCATGCTATGATCGTGAGCTCTACATGTGTTTTGTAGAATGCCATGCCATCTTTACAAAGGTGTATGCCATGTATTTTTGTGATCTATGTGGTGACTAGCACAAGCATGCATAGTAGCTTACTCAACGATGCTGATTTCAGGGACTTAGGATTATTCTAAGTCCTTGCCATGTCTTTATTTTTATGCCATATGTTCATGTTGTTTCCTAGTGATCTGTGCCTCTTTTGAGGATGATTAGTAAGGATGTTTTGTTAATATTGTGGTGCTCTATCCATCCATGTCTTTGTTTGCATTTATGGAGCACCCTAGCTTGAGTCAATCGAGCTCTACTTTTGCTATAAAATGTTCCTGACAGATTGTTAACAGGTTTAGCAATTTTGCCGAGGTTGTTGCTACTGATCTGTGCATGCTATGTTGTTGTTCTTGCCATGTCTAGATTCTATGTTATGTCTTCTTGATGGATGTATTCTTAGTTTGTCATGTAATGCTTTGTAGTGAGTGCATCGAGCTCGTAAACATGCCTACTTGTTAATCTGTTTTGCATGCTCCAGTTTTGCACTAAGTCTGAATCTGTTTATGTTTTTGCTATGTTCACATGCTTGCAATTGTATTTTCTGATCCCTTTTGGCTCATGGTCACTAATGGACTTTTGTTATATGCTTAGAGTAGCTTCATTCCATGCCTTGCTTTGCCATGATATGTTCCTGTAGCATGTAGTTATCATGCTCTAAACTTTGCTTCCTGATGATAAATGCCTGATATGCTGATAATTTCACCTAGTCTGAAACCTGTTATCTTTTGCACTTTTATCATGCTTGTTTGAACCTGTTAATGAGTGAATTAGCCGTAGCTCAGTGTTCATCTTTTGTCAAGCATCATGAGTGGATCCCTGCCATGTATTTTGTTGCTATGTTTGAGTGCTGTAGCATATTTATTTTGATGCATTTAGATGGCTACTTGTTGTTTATCGCAGACCGGTGACATATTTGTTTTGGTTGTCATTTCCAAACCGTGCATCCGATTCCGGTGATCTTTATATCGATTTCTACCGAAATCAACTCCTCTTTCCAGTGGCACTCTTGGATTTCCAAGTTGAGGCCAGGTTCAATCATTCTTTTCCAAATCTTGCATATGCATCACATATCGCATCCCGCATATCATACCATGTTTGCATCATGTTGCTTGAGCATTGCACGTGGTTGATTGTGTTCCCTTTTGCTTGTTGTTCTTGTTTGGGTAGAGCCAGGAGACGAGTACGTGAACGAGGAGCCCGTTGAGTACGCTTACGAGGATCAAGGCAACTCTGAGAACTTTGCAGGCAAGATGACCATACCCTCGAAATCACTTCTGTCTTTGCTTGCTAGATGCTCGCTCTTTTGCTATGCCTATGCTACGATACCTACCACTTGCTTATCATGCCTCCCAATTGCCATGTTAATCCTCTAACCCACCTTGTCCTAGCAAACCGTTGTTTGGCTATGTTACCGCTTTGCTCAGCCCCTCTTATAGCGTTGCTAGTTGCAGGTGAAGATTGGAGATCGTTCCTTGTTGGAACTTGTTTATTGTTGCGATATATATCACCATATTATCTTGTTTATCTTAATGCACCTATATACTTGGTAAAGGGTGGAAGGCTCGGCCTTATGCCTGGTGTTTTGTTCCACCCTTGCCGCCCTAGTTTTCGTCATATCGGTGTTATGTTCTCGGATTTTGCGTTCCTTACACGGTTGGGTTATAATGGGAACCCCTTGACAGTTCGCCTTGAATAAAACTCCTCCAGCAAGGCCCAACATTGGTTTTACCATTCGCCACCTAGCCTTTTTCCCTTGGGTTTCGCGGACTCAAGGGTCATCTTTATTTTAAACCCCCAGGCCAGTGCTTCTCTAAGTGTTGGTCCAACCCAGAGCACCGTGCGGGGTCGTCCCTTGGCAACTTGGGTTACGTTGGCTCCCGTACGCTTAGCTTATCCGGTGTGCCCTGAGAACGAGATATGTGCAGCTCCTATCGGGATTTGTCGGCACAGCGGGTGGTCTTGCTGGACTTGTTTTACCATTGTCGAGGATGTCTTGTAACCGGGATGCCGACTCTGATCGGATTGTCTTGGGAGAAGGAATATCCTTTGTTGACCGTGAGAGCTTGTGATGGGCTAAGTTGGGACTCCCCTACAGGGATTTGAACTTTCGAAAGTCGTGCCCGCGGTTATGGGCAGATGGGAATTTGTTAATGTCCGGTTGTAGATAACCTGAAACTTAACTTAATTAAAATGTACCAACCGCGTGTGTAACCGTGATGGTCTCTTCTCGGCGGAGTCCGGGAAGTGAACACGGTGTTGGAGTAATGCTTGACGTAGGTTGCTCTAGGATCACTTCTTGATCATAGTTGTTCGACCGTGCTTTTGCCTTCTCTTCTCGCTCTCTTTTGTGAATATGTTAGCCACCATATATGCTAGTCGCTTGCTGCAGTTCCACCTCATACCTTTGCCTTACCTATAATCTTAAATAGTCTTGATCGCGAGGGTGTGAGATTGCTGAGTCCCCGTGACTCATAGATTACTTTCAAAACCAGATGCAGGGACCGACGATACCGCTCCATATGATATGACCGAGCTCAAATGGGAGTTCGATGAACACTCTCGTTGTTACTACGTGTCTTTCCCAGATGATCAGTAGTGGTGCCCAGTTGGGGCGATCGGGGACTTTGTCGCATTTGGCGGTTGATCTTTATTTTGGTTCCGTAGTCGGACCCTGAGTGTATTGGATGAATGTAATGACTTATTTATGTATTTCTGTGACATGGCGAGTGTTAGCCAACTATGTTACTCTTATTCCCTTATTGTATTACATGGGTTGTTGTGAAGATTACCTCACTTGCGACATTGCTTTCAATGCGGTTATGCCTCTAAGTCGTGCTTCGACACGTGGGAGATATAGCCGCATCGAGGGAGTTACAACAACTTTCCCCACTACTTTCCCCCATTCCTTTCCTCTTTGAACCACGTCTAGATTCATGCGATACAACTTTCCCCACTATTTTCCCCGTTCCTTTCCTTTTTGAACCACGCCCTAGATTCATGCTATACAACTTTTCCCACTACTTTCCCCCATTCCTTTCCTCTTTGAAACACATCCTAGATTCATGGTATAAAACTTTCCCCACTACTTTCCTGTTTGATCCAACACCTAGATTCGAGTGCAGAAGCGGAAAAAGCCCACATGCAGCTAGATCAATGCATGTGGAATAAGTAAATTACTCCCTCCTTTCCGGTTTATAAGGCTCAAATCTCAAATCTCATCTACCAAGGTATTTTGTGAGTGGAGGAATGTATCTTGTACTTTACAAAACTACCCCAATTAAACTCATGCATTAATTTGGATTAATTTCAGTGCATGCATGCTTGGCCCCTGGATGAGTAGGAACATTACATGCATTGATGTGTTCCTCTTTAATTGTTGCATGCAACGATTTAATGCGCATTGGAAACTAAAAATGAGATGGAGACGAGCCCTCTAAATTGGAAAAATAAAAAAGTTGAAATAAGCCTTATAAACCGGAAAGGAGGGAGTATACCTTAAGGTTCTTGGGGTGTGGTTCGGTGGGCGACCGAAGGCCGTTCGAACCACACTATGTACGACGGCGAAGAGGAAGGGGTTGGAGGCCCTCCCGCGCCGCCGCTGGGTGAAAGTGAACAGCTGCGCCGGTAGTGGATTCCCTCCCTCGTCGATGGCGACAGTGTTAAGCCTCCTTCCCTTCCCGGCGGACGGATCCTGTCGGCCCTTTGACCAGTAGTGAGGGGACAGAGAGAGGCCAACGAAGTATTTTTTAGATCTGGAGAGGGTGAGAGAGTGTGAAGAGAGCAACTACAAGCAGACCAGCAGTGAGGGGAGAGAGAGAGGCCAACGAAGTCTTGTTTAGATCTGGAGAGGGTGAGAGAGTGTGAAGAGAGCAACTACAAGCGCTGAGGCTCCAGCGTGTATATATATACTCGAGAGAGTGTGAATAGTGCAAACCCTAGAAAACAAGCGCCGAGGCTGCAGCTGATCATATACCTTCGTATCCGTCCATTTTGAGCAATCAAAGAATCCTCCTGGCACGAATTATGCTCAAGTGTAGTTAATGAACCTGAGACCTCAAGTTTGATGAGCGAACAGGCTAACCAGCTACACAACCCTCAAGTTATGTTCAACGAGAGGAAAATAACCTTTTATACATTCTTGCATTCGTGTGACAAGCATGCCGTGTTTTTTTGTGGGAGTCATTGGGATTTAAATCATAATCGTGTCATGTGGCTTTGGTGGTAAGACTATCCACAGTGGTGCAAAAATAATGCAACCGTAGTCACCTTACCTCTCTCCACATAGTACGTTGGGTCCCACCAGCCAGAGGGTAAAACAAAAAAATTAATAAGAAAAATTAAAAGCGCCAGCGGTGTATCTTACCTCACACATCTCGCTACTGCTCGGGAACACTGTCCAATTGATCCCTCTGTTCACTCACGTAATATTTTAAGTGAATCCTTATTATAACATGCACACAATTTAGGGCACTTGTATTCGACCTTAGTTAGTGTGCCACCGTATCTCGTACGACTCCCTCCGTCTAGGTGTAATAAGTCACGTTAGAAGGTGCAGCAGGACCAAGGTGCAAGCAGATTGGAGGAGAAGGAGAAACTTGACCAGTCATTCCTCCAATCAAAGCCCTGATTTCTGTCTCTAAACGCAACAATTAATCCAAACAACTAAGAGATGTCATTTTAGCTACCATCCAGGGCCACGTATTAACTCGCATGCATGCCGACTTTGATTTCTTGACTGATCAACGCATAGTTGCGCTCCATGCATTGGGTTTCCGGGGGAGATAACAAGGCAGAGTAAGGAGCGTTTGGTTACATTGCTTAGGCTGGTCATAGTGGTGAGTAACTTGGACTAGTAACATACATATGTTACTAGTCTATGTTACTACTACGCGAAGTTTGCCGTTGGAAGGGAGCCGATCTGGCTCTCCTGAGCTAGCAAGGTTTTTCTAGGCCACCCAAGCTAGCTGCCCACAAAAGCTAACATATTTTAACAGTTCCAAACGCCTAACCTTGCCCGGCTATGCTATAAGCTATTCTTGCTAAGGATCCAAACGCACCCTAAGTAACAACGCTCGCTAGCAACGAGGCCGGGACGGGATTGAGATGCGAAGTTAATGGACGACGCCTCAACATTTTGGGAATATCCAATTTCTGTAAGATGACTTAACACCTAGATGGAGGGAGTATGTAACACCCTGGATACAACTTTCCATATTCGTAACTCCAACTCTTGCCTTTTCCGGAGATGCGATATGTTATTCCCTTCGTGTTTGGGTTTTGTCTTTTTTTGCATTTTGTTCATGTCATGTATTTCATATCATGTCATCATGTGCATCGCATTTGCATTCGGGTCCGTCTCATGCGTTCGGGCATTTTCCCCGTTGTCCATTTTGCAATCTGACACTCCTACTTGCACCGGCGCACCCCTCTTTTCTCCTTTCGTGAGCGGGTGTTAAACGTTCTCGGAATGGACTGATATTTGCCAAGTGGCCTTGGTACATCACCGGTAGGCCACCTGTCAAATTTCGTTCCATTTGGAGTCCGTTTGATGCTCCAACGGTTAACCAGGTAACCGCAATGGCCTCTTTTGTGTTGCAGCCCAACACCCATCCTAAACAGCCCAACAACACATCTAAACCACTTCCATGCCCTCCGTTGTCAGACCATGATCGTGTGGGCGAAAACTACACCTCATTTGGACACTCCAAACTCCCTCTACTTATAAATATATGTCTCCCTCCGAAATTCCCGCAATCCAAACCCTAGAAATCGCCCCCGCCGCCGCCGGACATGTCCGCCACCGTGCCCGAACCAATCCCACGGTGCCACTGTTGGAAATATGCCCTAGAGGCAATAATAAATTGGTTATTATTACATTTCCTTGTTCATGATAATTATTTATTATCCATGCTAGAATTGTATTGATAGGAAACTCAGATACATGTGTGGATACATAGACAACACCATGTCCCTAGTAAGCCCCTAGTTGACTAGCTCGTTGATCAATAGATGGTTACGGTTTCCTGACCATGGACATTGGATGTCGTTGATAACGGGATCACATCATTAGGAGAATGATGTGATGGACAAGACCCAATCCTAAGCATAGCACTAGATCGTGTAGTTCGTATGCTAAAGATTTTCTAATGTCAAGTATCATTTCCTTAGACCATGAGATTGTGCAACTCCCGGATACCGTAGGAATGCTTTGGGTGTGCCAAACGTCACAACGTAACTGGGTGGCTATAAAGGTACACTACAGGTATCTCCGAAAGTGTCTGTTGGGTTGGCACGAATAGAGACTGGGATTTGTCACTCCGTGTAAACGGAGAGGTATCTCTGGGCCCACTCAGTAGGACATCATCATAATGTGCACAATGTGATCAAGGAGTTGATCACGGGATGATGTGTTACGGAACGATTAAAGAGACTTGCCGGTAACGAGGTTGAACAAGGTATCGGGATATCGACGATCGAATCTCGGGCAAGTATCGTACCGCTAGACAAAGGGAATTGTATACGGGATTGATTAAGTCCTTGACATCGTGGTTCATCCGATGAGATCATCGTGGAACATGTGGGAGCCAACATGGGTATCCAGATCCCGCTGTTGGTTATTGACCGGAGAACGTCTCGGTCATGTCTGCATGTCTCCCGAACCCGTAGGGTCTACACACTTAAGGTTCGGTGACGCTAGGGTTATAGAGATATTAGTATGCGGTAACCCGAATGTTGTTCGGAGTCCCGGATGAGATCCCGGACGTCACGAGGAGTTCCGGAATGGTCCGGAGGTAAAGAATTATATATAGGAAGTGCTATTTCGGCCATCGGGACAAGTTTCGGGGTCATCGGTATTGTACCGGGACCACCGGAAGGGTCCCGGGGGTCCACCGGGTGGGGCCACCTGCCCCGGGGGGCCACATGGGCTGTAGGGGGTGCACCTTGGCCTATATGGGCCAAGGGAACCAGCCCCAAGAGGCCCATGCGCCAAGAGAAGAGAAAAAGGGGAGAGTCCTAAAAGGGGAAGGCACCTCCGAGGTGCCTTGGGGAGGATGGACTCCTCCCCCCCTTGGCCGCACCCTTCCTTGGAGGAAGGGGCAAGGGCTGCACCTCCCCCCTCTCCCTTGGCCCTATATATAGTGGGGAAAAGGAGGAGCAACCAATACCTAAGGCCTGGCGCCTCCATCTCCCTCCCGTGACACATCTCCCTCCTCCCGCAGCGCTTAGCGAAGCCCTGTTGGAATCCCGCTACTTCCACCACCACGCCGTCGTGTTGTTGGATCTCCATCAACCTCTCCTTCCCCCTTGCTGGATCAAGGAGGAGACGTCGCTGCTCCGTACGTGTGTTGAACGCGGAGGTGCCGTCCGTTCGGCGCTAGGATCATCGGTGATTTGGATCACGACGAGTACGACTCCATCAACCCCGTTCTCTTGAACGCTTCCGTGCGCGATCTACAAGGGTATGTAGATCCAATCCTCCCTCGTTGCTAGATGACTCCATAGATTGATCTTGGTGACACGTAGGAAAATTTTGAATTTATGCTACGTTACCCAACAGCCACGAGTCCTCCACCGGCCTCTCTCTCTCCTCTGCCGCCACCGGCCCACGGAGCCCATCGCGGGCCCGCGCAGGCCCGACCGCGCCCGCCGCCCGGCCCGGTCTCCGTCCGCCGCCTCCGCCGCCCAGGTGCTCGCCAGAGCCCCTTCCTCGCCACCTTGGCTTCTCCGGCGACCCCCGCCGCCGTTGCGCCGCGCCGCCGCCACCCTCGCGCACCACCTTCACCGCCCACAGTTCGCCGCCCCGCTCAGTGCTCGTCGGCCGGAGCTCCCAAGTCCCCGCGGGCCCGCCTTGCCTTGGGTCCGTGCCGATGTGGCCAGAGCCGCCGCCCGCCGCCGGATCTGAACGGGGGACGGACGGATCCGCCCTCCTCTGGCCTCCCCCTCGCCTTCCTCCGCTCGCCGGAGCATCCCGCACGCTCGCCGGAGTTCGCCCTTGCCGCTGGGCCGTCGTCGTTCCATATCCGCTGGGACCCGCCATCCAAACATCGTCCCCGAGCCGTACCGCACCGTCCCAAACCACTCCATCCCGTTTTCCCGCGAGGTGAAATATGGCCAAGTCTCAGATCTGTAACATTTTATGCCCCTGTTCATCATGCCATAACTCCATGACTGTAGCTCCGTTTCATGCTTATAAGATATAGAAATGTTCATTGGGAGATTATCTTCATTTAATTACATTGTGGCATGCTTGTTTGAGTTCATATGGATGCCCAAATCATTGGTTCAAGTGTGCTATAAAATGCTTACTCCTGTTACTTCGCAGATTATGATGATTTGTCATTTTTGTCACTTTTGATGTGTGCATCATATGGGCATGAGCTCTACATGTGCTTTGAGTTATGTCATGCCATCTTTACAGAGGTGCTTGCCATGTATTTTTGTGATCAATGTGGTGACTAGCACAAGCATGCAAAGTAGCCTTCGTGATATTGCTAATTTCAGGGACTTAGGATTTTACTGTCATTTTCCTGCTGTTATTTTTATGCCATGTAAACATGATGCTACAGTGAGATCCATACTTATTTTGAGTTCCTTCAGTAAGGATATTTTGGACATATGGTTATGCTCTATCCATCCATGCCCCTGTTTGCAATTATGGAGTGCCCTAGCATGTCTTAATCTTGCTCTACTTTTGCTATAAAATGTTCCTGGCAGATTATTTACATGTTAATCAATTTTTCCATGGTTGTTGTTAGTGATCCATGCATGCTATGAACTTGATCTTGCCATGGTTAGCTTCATGAACATGTCATCTTGCTGATGCCATGCTTTTTTTGTCATGAAATGCTTTGTGGTGAGTGTTTTGAGCTCGCAAAGATGCCTTCATGATTCTGTTTATGCCATGCTCTGTTTTCTGCTAAGTTTGAAACTGTTAATAGAATTTGCTATGTTTACATGGGTGCCATCATATCTTCTGTGCCTTTTTGGCTAATGAGCAGTAAGAGACTTTTGATCTATGCATTTAGTATATTCATTCCATGCCTTGTATTGCTATGATATGTTCCTGTAGCATGTTGTTTGCTTGCTCTAAACATGGCTTCCTGATGTATTTTTGGCATGTTAGTATTTTCACTAAGTCTATGAAGCTGATGTCTTTTGCACTTTTGTCATGCTTGTTTGAACCTGCTCTCGTGTGATTTAGCCGTAGCTTAGTGTTCATGTTTTGTCAAGCATCTTCAGTACATCACTACCATATGCTTTGTTGCTATGTTGGAGTGCAGTAGCTTAGTATCTTGTTGCATTCTAGATGGCATCGTGTTGTTAATCGCAGAATTGTGCCATTCTTATTTTGCTTGCAATTTGCAAACCATGCATCCGTTTCCGGTGATCTTTATATCGATTTCACCCGAAATCATCTCATCTTTCCAGCGGCACACTTGGTTTGCCAAGTTGATGCCTTGTTCATCATTTTCCTTCCGGAGCATGCATATGCATTGCATTTCACATCTCGCATATCATGCCATATATTGTGTCATGTTACTTGTGCATTACACCATGGTTGATTGTTGTTCCTTTGCTTGTGTTCTTGCTTTGGGTAGAGTCGGGAGATGGGTACGTGTTCGAGGAACCTGTTGAGTACGCTAATGAGGATCGAGCTTTCGTTAACTCTGAGAACTTTGCAGGCAAGATGACCATACGTACCCTCAAAATCACTTCTATCTTTGCTTGCTAGTTGCTCGCTCTATTGCTATGTAGTGCTACCTACCACTTGCTATATCATGCCTCCCATATTGCCTTGTCAAGCCTCTAACCCACCTTTCCTAGCAAACCGTTGTTTGTCTATGTTACCGCTTTTGCTCAGCCACTGTTATAGCGTTGCTAGTTGCAAGTGAAGTTGAAGTTTGTTCCATGTTGGAACATGGATATGTTGGGATATCACAATATCTCTTATTTTAATTAAAGCATCTAAATACTTGGTAAAGGGTGGAAGGCTCAGCCTTATGCCTGGTGTTTTGTTCCACTCTTGTCACCCTAGTTTTCGTCATACCGGTGTTATGTTCCTTGATTTTGCGTTCCTTACGCGGTTGGGTGTTATGGGAAACCCTTGACAGTTCGCTTTGAATAAAACTCCTCCAGCAAGGCCCAACCTTCATTTTAACATTTGCCACCTAAGCCTTTTTCCCTTGGGTTCTACAGACTCAAGGGTCATCTTTATTTTAAACTCCCGGGCCAGTGCTCCTCTGAGTGTTGGTCCAACCTGTCAGCCGCTGGTGGCCACCAGGGGCAACTCTGGGTTGGCCTACCGGAAATTTGGACAATCCGGTGTGCCCTGAGAACGAGATATGTGCAGCTCCTATCGGGATTTGTCGGCACATTCGGGCGGCTTTGCTGGTCTTGTTTTACCATTGTCGAAATGCCTTGTAATCGAGATTCCGAGACTGATCAGGTCTTCTCGAGAGAAGGAATATCCTTCCTTGACTGTGAGAGCTTGTGATGGGCTAAGTTGGGACACCCCTGCAGGGTATAAACTTTTGAGAGTCGTGCCCATGGTTATGTGGCAGATGGGAATTTTTTAATATCCGGTTGTAGAGAACTTGACACTTAACTTAATTCAAATGCATCAACCGCGAGTGTAGCCATGATGGTCTCTTCTCGGCGGAGTCCGGGAAGTGAACACGGTTCTTGTGTTATGCTTGAACGTAAGTAGTTCAGGATCACTTCTTGATCACTTCTAAATTCGTGACCGTGCGTTGTTTCTCTTCTCGCTCTCTTTTGCGTAAGTTAGCCACCATATATGCTAGTGCTTGCTGCAGCTCCACCTCACTACCTTTTTCCTACCCATAAGCTTGCATGCCTGCAGGTCGACTCTAGAGGATCCCCGGGTACCGAGCTCGAATTCGCCCTATAGTGAGTCGTATTACAATTCACTGGCCGTCGTTTTACAACGTCGTGACTGGGAAAACCCTGATCGTTGTGTTGTGTCTTTTCCAGTTGATTAGTAGTGGAGCCCAGTTGGGACGATAGGGGATCTAGCATTTGGGGTTGTCTTCTGTTATTTTGGTTCCGTAGCCGGACCTTTGTCCTTGGTTGATGTATGAACTATTTATGTATTGTGTGAAGTGGTGATTGTAAGCCAACTCTTTATCCCTTTCTTATTCAGTGCATATGATGTGTGAAGATTACCCCTCTTGTGACAAGCCTACCATGCGGCTATGCCTCTAAGTCGTGCCCCGACATGTGGGAGATATAGCCGCATTGTCGGTGTTACAGAGTACTACTCCTCAGTCCAGGTTTGATGGAATATTCGTCACCTCTTCGCTTCTTGTACGTACTCCATTTGTATCTCACTTCCTGTGGCTTCGCACTCGCACGATTTTCCTATTCTATGAACCTGTGTGTGCGTGTGCATGTGTGTGTGTGTGTGTTTAATAGCATGTGTGTGTTAGAGAGAGCGACAGATCGACCTACTCCTACTCCTACAGAGAGATGGTGTGTAGTGCACGATTTTAGCCGTGAGAGTAGGTGCATCCTCTCGTTTTCGGGCGTCCGGTAAGGACAGGCGGACAGCTACCACGCCCGCTCCTGACCAGCCTGGCCCACCCAAAGCCCCTCCATCGCCCGCGCGTGCTTCCTGCCCAAAACGGTCAGCGCCGCTCCATAGAATCGGTGCTGCATTCATGCCCGGGCAGAGCAGACGCGACCACTCATGGTTGCTTCATCCGTCCAACTTACTGCTGGGTCTATGTGATTTGATGGCTCATTGGTCATTATTAGTGAGGTGGTAGGACTGCTGGATGTCCCATGCTTTCGGCTAAAGGAGGTACTACTAGATTACAATTTTCTCCATTCTTACGGCGGAGGAGTGCAAGAGCAGTGAAAACACGCAGGCTTAGTGATTACATGGCCCACCTCACACTATCACCATATTTTCTGGACACCGTGTGACACCTAACTCTTTACATAGTACTCCCTCCGTTCCTAAATATATAAGTCTTTGTAGAGATTCCACTAGGTGGACTACATACAGAACAAAATGAATGAATCTACACTTAACATGCATCTTTATACATCTGTATGTGGTTCATGGTGAAATCTCTACAAAGACTTATATTTAGGAACGGAGGAAGTACTAGTATAGTATGTACTGTAATTTATCAGCGATATAGTACAATGCTATGAAGCTTCCAGCTTCTGTTACATGTATCTTGCGTCCAAGGTTGCCCGTTGCAACATTTCGTCAAATACAAAGGAGACTAACATGCATGCTATTGCATCTCAATGATTGGCAGATCATAGCAAATATGTACTCCCTCCGTTCCAAAATAAGTGTCTCAACTATATGCAGGGGGTGTTTGTTTCCAGGAACTTTTTAGTGTAGGGACTAGAAAAAATCCCTCTTAGAGACTTTTTAACCAAACAGGAGGGACTACTAGGGACTAAAACTTGCTTTTTGGGACTTAATTAAGAAGACTCTCAAGGAGAGTCTTTTTTGGGACTTCTCCAACAATGCCCCTCCCTGCACCCATTGCCCCGCCGCCCCATGGTGTTGTTTGGTTGTTATTTTTCTGTATGATGGGGGTAACATGGTCATTCAATAGCCTCTAGGGAGGGACTAGGGACTTTTTAGTCCTTGAAAACAATCAAGGATGGACTTTTTAAGGAGTAGGGACTTTTTAGTTGGGACTAGAAAATGTCCTAGGACTTATGAACCAAATAGGGCCTCGATATGGACTACATACGGAGAAAAATGAGTGAATCTACACTCTAAAATACGTCTATATACATCAGTGTTTGGAGTATGTACTAGTAGTTCGTATTGAAATCTACTAAAGGACATATATATATTCCAAACAATATGATAATCTCTCTAACCAAGGTAGTAGGGACGAGGAGTAAACGGAGGGAGTAGTAAAAATTCTCCTCGTCCTACGAGCCACCGCGCGCGTGGGCGAGGGAGCGGGCGCAAGGCGTACAGTACTACTAGTAGTAAGCAAGCTTCACCTCATCCTGCGAGACACCGCGCTCGTGGGCAGGGGAGACGGCGTACTAAGCAAGCTTCTCCTCGTTCTGCGAGTTGACGAGACACATGAAAAGTACTCCAGTGTGTATAGAGCCTTGCCTCTAAGGTAGGCCCCACATGGTTTGCCTCTTTTTTAACACAACACGTCAAGTCATAGTTTTTTTGTTCACCCGTGGTAAACGATCCTCCCTCCATCTAGTGGACAACCAGTACACGTGTCAAATTACCACATGGGCTGCCTTTTCGTACAGAAATGAGCTCCACCGTGTACCCGCACGGGTGTAGTTGGGAAAGAGACGGGAGTACGTGCGCCGTGCATGCACCTCTTCTCTTCGTGCACGTCCCCCACTTACGTGGGTGTGTGTGAGAGATACAAACCTAGACAAATGGCTTGTGCATTCGTGAGTGTTTTTTGTTTGGGGGGAGGTTGGTTTCGTGAATGTATTTGTGGGAATATGTGTCGATGACATCTCAAACAAAATTTTGCATGCAATGTGTGTGAAATGGAGGCCTATCCATATCATATATAGAGGGTCGGGCGACCCACGAGAAGAGAGGGAGGGGTCATAGATATCGATAGAATCGAAGAGAGGATCAAGTGGGTGGGTGCGAGATCGATGAAGAGAGCCATCGAAATTGTGTGTGTGTGCAAGTCAAAGATATAGGGCGACTGGCCTACCAGAATGTCAGAGGGCACATGTCAAGTTTGTGTGTGGTGGGGAGACATGACTAGGGCGCTCGATGTATCGGTGTGTGTGTGTGTGTGGGAGGGGGTGGGGGAAGGGGTAGGCAGAGGCCTAACTATGGAGGTAGAACGACTCGTGTATGTGTTGAGAAGGAGAGACCCGGCTATGTGTTGAGGGAGATCGGTCGACATCCATACATAACTGAAGGACAGGAAATAGGATGGGACAGAAAGAGAGAGGGGAGAGAGAGGGAGAGGGGTAGAGTGCTGGATGGGTGACGGAGTTGCTTCTCGAAGATGGTGGGAGAGGCCAACTAGACAAACTGAGGGTGGAACTGCAATATTATCAATAAGAGTGGGGATGTGTTTCTGTGTGTGCCTGTGCGTGATAGATCTATCAGGACGCATCCATGGATGATGAAGGGGAACCATGTGTTTGGAAAGCAAACCTAACTAGATCGGTAGATAAATTGTTGTTTGTCGGAGGAAGGGAGGGACATAACTAATGAGGTAGATAGATCGACGCGTGGGGAATAACGAGTTATAAGGACCTAGCTAGCTATATGTATAGCGGGAGATCGGTCGGTGTACGTCCATTTGTTAGAGGAAAATACTGCCCGGCGAGACGGATAGACAGAGAGAATGGAGCTAGGAGGTGGTGCGAGAGGCCCAGCTACTAGCTAGATAGCTAGGGGAGGAGTGTGCGGTTGTGAGATCGATGAAAAGAGGGGCAAGAGTTTACACGTGCGTGGGGTCGTATGAGAGACACGAGGCAAGGACACATAAAGGGGAGATTGAAGGTGCATGTGTATGTTGTAGGCAGACATCGCTGGAGAGGTTTATCGATCGGTGTGTGTCGGAAAGGAGTTGTGGAGACTATGGGAGAATGACCTAAAGAAAAAAATGAATGTGCGCAATGGAATGTTGAGGGAGGGGGAGGGCGAGGAGGGCGTTTGCATGCACGAGAGAAAGTTACTGGTAGCTACAAAGGTTAGAGGACTGTGTGGGTGTAAGAGACTAACAAAGATCATAATTTGATATGAAAGTGGATTCATATATTTGAATAGGAGATCATATTGTTTTAAACATATGCATGCATGAATATAGCGGTGATACATATGTTGTGGTTTTGCACATGTTATACCATAATGTGATAATGCATGGCGTTTGCAACTCACAGCTAAATGTCGAACAATCTAAACCATACTATGCATCGAACAATCTTACATTTTATTTGAATTTCTGATAATGTGTGGCGTTTGCAGCTTACAACTAAATATCGAACAATCTAAACAATACTATATATCGAACATTCTCACATTTTATTTGAATTTGTGGTAATGTGTGGTGTTTGCAACTCACATCTAAATACTTGTAGGCGTAGGGGGGCGGGGCACCATACATAATGTGATAAACGCATTATACATATGAGACATGGTTTAGATTATGAAGATCTAGCTAGAGCTTGAAATGTACTATGATTTGAAATCAACATAAAATGAATTCAAAAAATTGAGTTCGAGTTCATATAGTACACATAGTTCATATGTAACTTGAAACTAATCATGTGGTGTGCTGTGAAGATAATAGACAAACGATGGTTTAACTTGACAATAATGAGGATTGTAGATCTTATTAAAACAGAGAAACGAATTCAAATTCTTTGACTTCAGAACAATCGTTACACTACTAGGAAAAGGGCTATAGATAGGATTGACACTAATGGCACACCAGGGAGGCAGTGCGCCACTACTATATACTAATGGCGCACCAGTTGGAAGACACTAATGGCACACCAGAAAACAGGTGCGCCACTAGTGATAATTTTTTTCATTTTTACATACATACTAATGGCGCATCCTACCGAAGTGCGCCACCAGACAGGGAGTGCGCCAGTACTGAATTTTTTTTATTCTTTTTTTTTGCAAAACTACTAATGGCGCACCGCCTCACAGTGCGCCATTACTAATTTAAACTACTAATGGCGCACCCTGTAGAAGTGCGCCATTAGTATATATTTTGATATCATGAATATTTTTAAATATCATGGGCACGGTGCGCCATTACTAATTTAAACTACTAATGGCGCACCCTGTAGAAGTGCGCCATTAGTGTATATTTTGATATCATGAATATTTTTAAATATCATGGGCACTTTTTGATATCATGAATATTTTTAAATTTCATGGGCACTTTTTGAATTCATGAATATTTTTTCAAATTTGATGATATTTTTTCATATTCAATATGATAAAATATTGAATATTCATGAGGACACTCGATCTCGATCCCCCTCCATCTCGATCTCGATTCCCCCTCCATCTCGATCTCGATCCCACCCGCGCCTCCTCTCCCCTCTTCATTTTAAAAATAATAATAATAAAAAAGTGTAGACTACAATTGTTGTTAAACAACAATTATTACTGTTTTTATAAAAAAATATTACTGTTTCATATTCATATTCATTTTCTAAAAAATTATTACATGTAACAAAAAAAATTACTTATGGCGCACCTCTGCCTCGTGCGCCATTGCTATATATAAAAAAAGATTACTAATGGCGCACCTCTGCCTGGTGCGCCATTGCTATGTAAAAAAAAGATTACTAATGGCGCACCCCTGCCCGGTGCGCCATTGCTATGTAAAAAAAAAGATTACTAATGGCGCACCGACCGCTGGTGCGCCATTAGTAAGATTCCCCCTAGCTAATTCCCTCCCTCTCGCCAGATCCCCTTCATCCCTCTCCCTCGCCCCCTAGCTAATTCCCCCCGCTGCCCCGACCCACGCCGCCGCCGACGACCCCCCGCACCCTCCCCCGCTCCACCGCCGCCGCCGACCCCTGCACCCTCCCTCGGCCCGCTCCACCGCGGCCGCCGACACCCCGCACCCTCCCCCGCTTTTTGATAATATTTTCAAATAACAAATTTGATGATATTTTCAAATAACAAATTTGATGATATTTTCAATCAAAAATAAAAAACAAATTTGATGATATTAAAAAAACAAATTTGATGATATATTTTGTTCTAGTCCTCATGAAAATAACAAATTTGATAAAAAAACAAATTATTAGATGCAACAAGAAATAATGAAAAAAAGAAGTTACTAATGGCGCACCAGAGGAGGGTGCGCCATTGCTATCAGAAAAAAAAGTTACTAATGGCGCACCAGAGAATGGTGCGCCATTGCTATGAGTGTTTTTATGGCGCACCCCTCGATGGTGTGCCATTACTAACATTCCCCCCTCTATAGCTGGATACCCGGCCCTTCGCCCGATACCTCCTTCCCTCTCCGTCGCCAGATCCCCTTCCATCCCTCGCCACACCCGCTCCGGCTCCCCCGCGCCGCCGCCCCCGCTCCCCCGCGCCGCCGCCCCCGCGCCCCCCGACCCATGAAGCACGTGGCCGCCGGCCTCCCCACGACCAACCGAGGCGCCCAGGAGGACCGCCGTCGTCTTCCTCTTCGACTACGAGGACCCGGACGAGCTCGGACGCCCTCGAGTCACCCCTTCGACGCCGCCGCCGACCCCGACCCCGACCCCTCCGGCGACTGGCCATGCCCGCCCAGGTAGCTCTCCTCCTTCCTCCCTCTCCACCCTTCCTCCCCATTCCCTCCCTCCCTAGTTCTTCTTGCTATATGGATCAGAACATATGGAGCATTACTATTGCTATATGGAGCATTACTATTGTTCTTCTCTGAACCATTACCATTCCCTCCCTCCCTAGTTCTTCCTCCCCATTAATTTGCAGGATCAGAACAAGTTTGTAACAGGATGCTCTACAATGTTGATTAGGTGCATTACTATTGCTATATGGAGCAGCAATTTACTATTGCTATATGCTCTAGTTTGTATCAATGTGATTGTAGTTTTTCTTGTCATCAAGTTTAGTTGATGTTTATTTAAATATAGCTTATATGATCAGCCACTCTATGTATGATTGTGGCTTGAAGGTTCTGGAAGAACGTTTTTCCTTCAATTCTATCTCGTGGCATTGTCCTAGACTCCCTAGTTGTGTTGTTAATTGTGCTTCTATTAAAAGAATTGGGAGTTACTCACTGTACTAGAACTCTGTAGGTTGAATTTTGGTTAACTAATACTGACGTTATGAGAATGTAAGCACCTATTATTGCTACTGATATCATTGGCTCATTGCTGCCTTTGTGCAATGCAGAACTGTTAAGAGTGATTTGGAGGATTCAAGATTCTGTGAAGCTCTTTTGACATTTAAAACTCAGAACTGAAGGTACTTAATAAACTCAAAAGCATTGATGATAACTCTTGTTTCCTAGAAACAGAGGTAGTTTACATATTGCATTGCTGGTGTTTGTTTATGTTCAGAGTTTAAGCATGTGTAGTGTAGTGTAGTGTAGTGAGCTTGTTCTAGTGTAGTGAGGTCTGAACCATTGCACGATGTAGTGTAGTGTAGTGAGCTCTGAACCATGTTTAGTGTTGAGTACTTCAAGTTTACTGAACCTATTCATTTTTGTGGACTTAGTGAACATGATAAGACAAGCCAGCTGCTCTATTTTTAATTAACAGTAATCCATGATCAGCAATAGTTTCTTTCACTAATTTTCAGTTAACAGCAATCCATGATTTTTTTTCAGCTAAAACTATTCATGATTTTTTGTTGGGTGACCTATTAGATCTGGAATGGAAGCTCACATAAGTTGAGCTGATTTTTGTCCATATGAAAGCAGAGGACCATATGGTCTGTGGCCTTTTCATCCATATGAAAGTAGAGGCACATTGTGGTGCTAGTTTGCTGGGTTTTGTCTCCGACCATCGTGTCGTGATGATTTTGCAGGTACCCCGAGAGGCCCTTGAATTTTCCGGAATGTCGATTAACTTCTGTTCCGAAAAATTCGGGTACTCCATATGTCTTATTTTCAGCAAAGGTCATGCTGAAATTTTCCGTGAATTTTAGCATGACTTTGGTAAAAATCGGACGTATGGGGTACTTGCTACTAATGCATGGGCCGGGGTATCTTAGTACTTAATTAAGTAGGATCAACTGCCCCGCCATTCTTGCTGCATTAAACCATAGGTGGCAATAGAGCCAAGTGATTAGGCCCAACTTAGAATTCTCGTTAGCATCGATAAACCCTAGATGATAAACCCAACATAGGTGTCAATAGAGCCAAGTGATTAGTGCCAAGTGATTAGGCCCAACCTAGGGTGCCTCGGCATCGGTAAACCCTAAATGATGAAAACTTAACTTGGCTTCTATAGGGTGCCTCGGTGTCGATGAGAACCTAAATGATGTACGCTTAGGCTTTTAGGGTGCCTCGGCATCGACAAAACCTAAATGATGAAAGCTTAGGCTTTTAGGGTGCCTCGACGTCGACAAACCCTAAATGATAAAACCTTGGCTTTTAGGGTGCCTCGGTGTCGATAAGAACCTAAATGATGAAAGCTTAGGCTTTTAGGGTGCCTCGGCGTCGACAAACCCTAAATGATAAAAGCTTAGTTTTTAGGATGCCTCGGTGTCAACAAACCCTAAATGATGTAGTTTTGAATTATGAACGTAGGATATGTTGTCATCATCATCGAACGACGAAAGTCACCCGGCGGAGTGCGACTGGTGCCACGACGATCGAGGTCTGTGCGACATGCCTCACCTGGACGATGATCGGCGCTTCAGCATTAAGCTCGAGGAGACCTTCGAAGTTGAAACGGTACACAACGACGACAAGTGTTATTTTCATAATTAAGCATGACTTCAACTATTTCAACGTGTAATTTTCATCTTTTACAATTCGAGTATAGCTTATCCCATGCCATGCAAGACGCGATGTCTTGGAGAGGATGGATTTTGAAGACCATGAAATTTCTGAAACAAAGAAAATTCACCTAAGGACTCATCACGATGTGGACTTTGAAGTAAATCTATATAATTCTGAGAGCGTAACCCATTTTGGTTGCAAAAATTGGGAAGCATTTTGCAAGATGTATGGTTTTGATGAGGGTATGCTTATCACCATGGATCTTGGTAATCCTGACATCAACCCAGACAATATGGACATTTGGGTCCTTGTTGATACGACTCCAGTTCTACCGCTATGTGAGTTTCTCAAACATAGTTATTAGCAAATTTATATTGTTTATTTCAAAATAGTTGACAGCTTATTTCCATTGACAGCTTATTTTTATTGTTCAAAGAATGTGCGGGAGATGGTAGACAAAACCCACTACACCGATGGCTCCGAATTAACAACTTACAAGGAGAAAAATCATCTGGTCGGATTTTGTACTAACATTGAGAATTACACTATCCACAATCAAACTCCTCAACATTATGGTAAATACGGGCCACTAGTGCATGTGTTCAACTACGGTAACTACCATGGAGATACCCTGGTAAGATTTTTACTATTACGACATTCGTGCATCTTTTGCATACTTCTAAAACTAGTACATCATTGCTAACTATGAAGTTATTACTATGTTTTTCAACAGATAATCCCAGAGAATTGTGTGCCTCATATGATGTATCTGAAAGGTAGTGTTAATGTTTTGAACATACAGCCAGGTCGTCCTACGAATCTCAACTGTCCATACGAGATTTCTAAAAGAAGTGGAGACATGAAAATCAAAGGATGGAAAAAATGTATGGACAGTCGTAAGGAGCTTCTTGGAAGCAAAAGGAAGCGAAGCGCAAGAATTGGAGACAGGATGTTCTCCATTCTCCATAATGGAGAGTCAGGGTCTATATTGTTTTATGCTATTTTAGCTTAAATAGGGTATTTAGGTCCTGCCTAATACTGATGATCATGTGCTAAGAACAATTAAGTAGGGTTGGTTTGATGACTATCAAGATGGTGATCGTATGACATGTTATGAATAACGAGTAGAAGTTGTATGATGATGATTAGTAGGACTTGTTAGGATTAGTATTACTTCCGACAAACTCGATACTCGCAGTCTCGAGACTTGTAATGTTTTATCTTTGTTCGGTCTTTTGAATTCGGAGACTAATATGATGAATTGTATTCGGAGACTAATCTTCTATTGTATTCGATGAATCTGCTGTTGCTGTGTGCTACTGTCTATATTCTGTCAAATAATATATTTTGTAACATGTGCAAAAATCAGAAAAGTAAAAAAAAACCTAATATTCATACTAATGGCGCATCACTACAAAGTGCGCCATTAGTATGCCAAGTATACTAATAGCGCATCCATCCGCAGTGCGCCATTAGTGTGCCAAAGCACATGGTTAAATATGGCCCCTGGGAGGCACACTAATGGCGCATGGTGTTATATACTAATGGCGCATAGGATGGTGCGCCATTAGTATACCAGATACTAATGGCGCACCAGTGATGCGCCATTAGTAGGCAAAACTGGTGCGCCATTAGTAGGCCTTTTCCTAGTAGTGTTATTGTAGATCTTATTCAAATATAGAAACGAATTCAAATTTAGTTCATATTGAAGCGGTAGTATATACGTTTGGAATGCACTAAAACGTTCATTTGAGTAGTAGGTTGCATGCATTATACACGTAGTGAAATATTTTAATTGAACATAACACGAATTCAAAGTTTTGAATGACATTTGTAGTGCGAATTGATTTGGTACAGTACACATTAGGCTTGTCTGGAAATTTCAACCCGCGCCTTGTTAGCCCGAAATATTTAAGATATATTTTTGTCTGGTTGTGCTCCGACAACACCCTCCATCTCAACACGCGCCTTGCTATTCCAAAATTACAACGCACACGAAAACTCCCACCTCCTATGAAATCCCGACACGCGAAATGCCCATGATACCCCTGAACCGAAAGAACCGCCTCAAATCAGTGGGGGTCTGTCGGTGTCAAAATCGGCGGATCTCGGGTAGGGGGGTCCCGAACTGTGCGTCTAAGGTCGATGGTAACAGGAGATAGGGGACACAATGTTTTACCCAGGTTCGGGCCCTCTCTATGGAGGTAATACCCTACGTCCTGCTTGATTGATCTTGATGAATACGAGTATTACAAGAGTTGATCTACCACGAGATCGTAATGGCTAAACCCTAGAATTCTAGCTTGTATGGCTATGATAATGTCTATCCTCCGGACTAAGTCATCTGGTTTATATAGACACGGGAGGATCTAGGGTTACACAAGGTCAGTTACAAAGAAAGGAATCTACATATTTAGTCGCCAAGCATGCCCTCCACGTCAAGGAGAGTCCCATCCGGACATGTGTGTAGTCTTCGGTCTTCGTATCTTCACAGCCCATCAGTCCGACCCATGGCTAACAGGCCGGACGCTCGAGGACCCCTTAGTCCAGGACTTCCTCAGTAGCCCCTGAACCAGGCTTCAATGACGATGTGTTCGGCGCGCACATTGTCTTCGGCATTGCAAGGCGGGTTCCTCCTCCGACAACTTTCAAGTAACGTATTCGGTTTTTAATTCAAGGTTGTGCCCCTTGGCTTCTGTGCATCGATGACTTCAACCGCCACGCGTCAGGCAAATGCAGACAGTCAGGGTATCCTTTTGCAAATAACACCCTAGCCATGCGAGAAAGAGCATCTATTTAAGGAGATTGGGTCTGAGATCCATTCGGCATCATACGGAGAAAATCCTCAAAGATTGCCAGGAAAGACCATTCCAACATGGCCAGCATTCCCAGCTCCTCCTCCCGTTCCAACCCGGAGAAAGGTGAGTGGGAGAGGAGCTCCATGTCCCACAGTCGATTGGCGAAGTTGCAAATGCAGGGATTTCTCCCCCCTGCGGATTTGGTCCCTGTTCGAGCAGGGTTGGCTTCCTTCAATGGCAAAACCCAGGCGGAGGATTTCCCCAATCCTTCCATGGGGGAACGAGTGTGCTTCGTCGCCTATCTGCTGAGGGGCGTGGGATTTCTGATTCACCCATTCCTCCGAGGGCTTCTGGAGTATTATGGCCTCCAGGTACACAATTTTACCCCAGCCTCCATCTTGCATATTGCGGGCTATGTCGCTTTATGCGAATCATTCCTGGGTTGTGAGGCCCATTTTGATCTGTGGAGAAGGTTGTTTTGTCTTGTCCCGTGCAACCATGAGGGATCGATATTTGAAGTGGGCAGGGCTGAAATATGGCGCATTGCTGAGACCGGATACCTATCCGGCACACCGAAGAAAGCTTCCGAAGAGTGGACCTCTGAATGGTTTTATATTGACAACGTCGCACTTCCCGACCCAGTCCGGATGGGCCTCCCCGAATTTTCAAGTGCTCCATTGAAGAAACTCCATAGTTGGCATCCTCGGAGCCTCGAGGAAGAGGATAACGCAAAGATCAGTCTACTGCTGGGCAAGATCAAGATGCTCGCCCAGTCCAGATTGTCAATAGTCGAGGTAATGGCGGATTCCATAACACAGGGGGTCCAACCACTCCAATATAGAGGGCTACCCATGTGGCATTTCAATGGGAAAGACGATGCCTCCCACTATAGTCGGAAGGGCCCGAAGACTCCCGCTGCTCTGGCCAAAATACTGGCCGAACTGTATAAAGGGGAGCAGGAGGAGTTCGCCCGTCTCCAAAATCAAGACGGGTTTTCTATGTACAATTCTCCTACCTAGGTAAGCTCTAACTCCACTATTCGACCCTTCTCCCTGAATTATTTTTGAAGGGTGATATCTTATTCATTCATGACAAGAATGGCGAAAGGCTGTCAAGGGGATCCATGACCCTGCCCCTCAGCCGGAGAATCACAACCGAGATCTCGACCCCGGATATGAGGAAGATCCGGACATATTCGTGGAGCTCAAAGATGGAGTTTTCTATTAGACGAGTTATGATAGCACGGATGTACCCATCGTCGCCGATTACCCCGGCCTCCTTCCTGTTTTGCACGTAAGTAATCAGGAGACACTTTGTCCGAGAGGGTTTTCTCATTCTTCCTCTCTCACCGCACTATCATGTGCTCAGAAGGGGAGGCGTTTGGCGCGTCGTGCTGCCCCGGGGGCATCTCCAGAGAGAGCGGCTCCCGCGGCGGGCAGGCCTTCGAAGAGGAAGGCAAATAGAGATATGGTCAGGCCTTCCTTGAAGAGGTATGGGTTTGCAACTATGCTCTTTTTAGCGGTCGTGTCCAGTTGTGACTTATATATTCATTTTGTATCAGGGAAAACGCTCGACGGACTGTGTCCGGGGACCCGACCAGTCGTACTCCTGATCACCATGGTTTCGTCCTACCTGAAGAGATGGGGCCCGATATGGGAGCGGCACCGGACTGTCCTTCTGCCGAGGGTTCGGAAAATATGTCCGTCACCATTTCGGAAGTGGAGAGCGCCATGAATCACCGGTGCTGGAGGGCCATTTTACGAAATCCCCGCTTCTCAAAAGAGGCGTTCAATGCCTTTAGCTCAGTTGATGCATACATCCGAGCTGCTCGAGATGGGCTTAACCGAGCCACCGAGCAACATTTGAAAGATGTGCAGGTAAGTTTACCTTGTCCAAATTTGATAACCATGTGCCCGTAGCCCCCGAGACTTGAAGCAGTTGGGACAAATGTTTTAAGGATCGTTGTATAACCAGGTTCTTACGGAGAAGAACGACCTGCTAGCCCAAGAGCTGGAGCAGTGTTGGACACATCTAACTGCTGCTACCACCGAACTGGAAAAGTTCAAGAAGGCATCCTCTGGTAATATTTCCCTCCATCGAGAAACAAAAAATTATATGCCAGTTGTATTGCAACTGCTGCTTCTCTCATAACAGGGTCACCGGACCAACTGGGAGAGGAACTGAGGGCCACTCAAACGAGCGAAAAAGAGGCGAAGAGACGACATGTCACAGGCGAGCGCGTTCTGACCCGAGTCAGAGAGGAGAAAAACAAACTCCAGGATTCAAACATCAAACTGGGCGAAGAACTGAAAGATGTGCGAGCTCATCTAGCCAACTCCGTGAAGGAGAACAAAAAGCTGTGAGGCAGCATATTTAGTATGTGGCCGAATTTACCTTGTAACAGTTTGGGGGTACAATTAGCTGATATAGCTGTGCTTGTAGGTATGTTGACGGGCCGTCCCGAAGAGGAGGCGTTCGGATCATCAAGTGATCTTCTGCAAGGGTTGTCGCAGTTACATGAGCAAGCTCGGCAGGCAATGCAGAGTGTAGACAAGGCCTTATGGCCATCCGCCTCCCCTCTAGGGAGTATGGAGAAGCTTGTAGAGCGGTTCAAGGGAGCGCGACGGCGTATCCGACTGTGGAAGATATCGGCCTGCCGAGAGGGTGCGCGAGAGGCCTGGGCCATGGTAAGAACACGGTATACCAAGCCGGATCCGCATCACATGGCCCGGGTCGGACCACTAGGGTCAAATGGGGAAGAAATTCTCGTTAGTTTAGTATATGAACAAGTAGAAGTAGCCGCCAGATATTCCCAGCAGGATTGTAAATTAGACCGCCTGCTGGACGGCATAGAGGAGGAAATTTTTGAGTCGTAGTGACTATGTACTTTCCCTGACATATGTGATTCTAGCTGGATTATAAAAACAATTGTCATGGCCGACCTTTTCGCTTTGACCTCTGGACCCAAAGGTGCAGAGTGTTTCCGAATACCCTAGCGGTAGAATATACCAGGGTATGCATGGGAACCAGGCGTAGGGGTCATAGTTGATTGAACAGACAATGTGTATCCGGCTAGTTATGTTATATTACATTATGTAAGAAACATCTTCCAGAGAGAATAGTTCCGTTAAGGGGTCCTTTCCCTGGGTGTGCATGCATTTAATGTGCATGTCCGAACTGTGATTGAAAAAAATCGCAAAGTAACTTCTGGGGTTTCACAATGGAGTGAATGTGGAAACGTCTTCAATTCACCGACCGAATATTCCCTTAAGAACGCTAGCTTTCGGCTTCACCCAGTCTGAGGTACACATCCGGATGACCCGGCAGTAACAATCGCAGAGGTGCTCTCTTTATGCCCTAGACGAACTAACGGGATCGTACGTCATAAGCACAGGAGCCAGGCAACCCAGCTTGGCCAAAACTTAAGTCATATCGATGCATATAATGGCGAAGAAAAGGTACATATGAGAAGAACGCATATGTCGTGAGCTTGATGCTCGAAGGATAATAGCAAGCTTCTGTACAAGAAGCCCCCAGGTATAATGGACGTACATATTTGGAGATGTACGCATCACGGCAGCACGGTTTGGCCATACTAAAGCCATAGGGCTAAAGAGCAAAACAAAAAGAGAGAGAAAAATGAAAAGAGAGAAAAAAATATCGGTAATAACAGGAGGAAGGAGACGAACAGAGAGTTCGGCGCTAGGCATAGAATCGTCGGAGTCTGGCCGCATTCCAGGGGTTCAGCTCCAAGTGATTGTCCGACGCATCGTGCAGTCAGTACGCTGCTCCAGTGAGAACTTCGTCAATGATGAAGGGACCCTCCCACTTGGGCTTGAGTTTGTCATTTTTCTTCTCCGGCAGGTGTAGAACGAGTTCACCAACGTTATAAGTCTTGGCCCGCACTTCTCTGCTTTGATACCTGCGAGCCTGTTGTTGATAAAATGTGGAACGGGCTTTTGCAACGTCGCACTCCTCCTCCAGGGCATCTAAGCTGTCCTGCCGATCAAGCTCGGCCTCTCTCTCTCTCTTCGTACATGCGCACTCGAGGTGAGTCATGAATAATGTCGCAGGGTGTAACACTACTTCCGCACTGTACACCATGAAGAAAGGAGTATATCCAGTAGTGCGGTTGGCCGTGGTTCGCAGCCCCCAGAGTACGGAGTCAAGTTCCTCCACCCAGTGCATGTCCGGTTCTTTCAAAGACCACACTAGTCTAGGTTTGATGCCGCTCATGATAAGACCATTAGCCCGTTCGACTTGACCGTTTGTCTGCGGGTGATAGACAGAGGCATAATCGAGCTTAATGCCCAGATTAGCACACCAAGTTTTCACTTCATCGGCTGTGAAATTAGAGCCATTATCGGTGATGATACTGTGTGGAACACCATAACGGTGTACCACGCTGGATATGAAATCTATTGCCGGCCCCGCCTCGGCCGTTTTGACTGGTTTGGCCTCTATCCACTTAGTGAATTTATCTACCATGACCAGCAGATACTTTCTCTTATGGCTTCTTCCTTTAAGGGGTCCGACCATATCGAGTCCCCAGATCGCAAAGGGCCAAGTGATGGGGATTGTTTGTAAGGCAGTGGGGGCATACGGCTTTGGTTGGCGAAGAGTTGGCATCCAACGCAACATTGGACAAGGCCTGTGCATCTGATCGGGTCGTCGGCCAATAAAACTCTGTACGAAAGGCCTTACTAACAAGGGCCCGAGCTGCGGCATGGTGACCGCCGAGTCCGCCGTGAATTTCCACCAAGAGCTGCCGCCCCTCTTCCTCGGAGATACATCTTTGAAGAACTCCGGTAGCGCTTTTCTTATAGAGCTCTCCGTCATGAACCTTGTAGGCCTTCGAACGGCGGACAATGCAGCGGGCCTCATTCTGATCCTCGGGAAGCTCCTTCTTATTAAGGTAGGCCAGGAATGGTTCGGTCCATGGGGCAATGACTACCATAATGAGATGGGCCGAGGGTGTTATTTCAGTGGTTGAGCCTCTGACGATATCGGTTGTGTTTGGATCTGAACTAGTGTTGCCACCCTCCCCCTGCCACACCACGGATGGCTTAAAAAGTCGTTCCAGAAAAATGTTGGGTGGGACGGGGTCGCGCTTAGCACCTATGTGAGCAAGAATGTCCGCCGCTTGATTACTCTCTCAAGCCACATGATGGAACTCGAGTCCCTCAAACCGAGCCGACATTTTTAGGACAGCATTACGATAAGCTGCCATCTTCGGGTCTTTGGCATCAAAGTCTCCATTTATTTGAGATATTGCGAGGTGTGAGTCCCCGCGCACTTCCAGGCGCTGTATGCCCATGGAGACAGCCATCCGGAGACCATGCAATAAGGCCTCGTATTCGGCTGCGTTATGAGTCTGTGTATAGTATTTGGAGTACGTACTGAACGACGTCTCCGGTAGGGGACGTTAAAACGACACCCGCTCCTAGTCCTGCTAGCATTTTGGAGCCATCGAAATACATGACCCAATTGGAATATGTGTCGTACTCTTTAGGGAGTTCGGCCACTGTCCATTTGGTGACGAAGTCAGCCAGTACTTGGGATTTAATGGCTTGACGTGGTTTATATGTAATGTAAAATGGGAGGAGCTCAATGGCCCATTTGGCAATCTGGCCCATGGCATCGCGGCTGTTTATTATGTCGTTGAGTGGTACTTCGGAAGCCACCGTGATCGAACACTCCTGGAAGTAGTGTTGTAGCTTTCGGGATGCCATGAACACTGTGTATGCTATCTTTTGATAATGGGGGTACCGGGATTTGCATGGAGTAAGGACAGTGGATATGTAGTATACTGGCTTCTGAAGCGGGAATTTGTGTTCGTCCTGTTCTCGTTCAACGACGAGTACGACACTCACCACCTGATGTGTTGCCGATATGTATAGCAACATGGGTTCGCTGATGTTTGGTGCAGCCAGGATTGGGTTGCTCGCTAGGAGGGTTTTTATTTCTTCCAGTCCGGCTGTTGCCGCGTCCGTCCACTCGAAGTGATCGGTTCGCTGTAGAAGACGATAGAGTGGCAGTGCCTTTTCTCCCAATCTGGAGATAAAGCGGCTTAGAGCTACCATGCAACCCGTGAGTTTTTGGACTTGTTTAAGGTCTGTTGGCGTAGAAAATTGTGACAGAGCTCGAATTTTGAATGGATTTGCTTCAATTACTTTATTGGAAACGATGAAGCCCAGCAGCTTTCCTATGGGGACGCCAAAACGCACTTTTCCGGATTGAGCTTAATGTCATATGCGCGGAGGTTGTCAAATGTGAGGCGTAGGTCGTCTATCAATGTTTTGACGTGCCTTGTCTTGATTACGACGTCATCCACATAGGCTTCAACTGTCTTTCCGGTCTGTTTCTCCAGGCATGTTTGGATCATGCGTTGATAAGTGGCGCCGGCGTTCTTGAGTCCAAAGGGCATGGTGTTGAAGCAGAATGGCCCATATGGGGTGATGAATGTTGTTGCAGCTTGATCAGACTCCTTCATTCTAATTTGATGGTATCCGAAATATGCGTCGAGGAAGCATAATGAGTCGTGTCCTGCAATTGCATCAATGATCTGGTCAATGCGGGGGAGGGGGAAGGGATCCTTAGGGCAAGCCTTGTTGAGGTCTTTGAAATCGACGCACAGGCGCTAGGATTTGTCTTTCTTTGGAACCATCGCCAGGTTTGCCAGCCAATCCGGATGTTTTATTTCTCTAATGAATCCTGCCTCGATTAGCTTGGCTAGCTCCTCCCCCATAGCTTGACGTTTGGGTTCGGAAAAGCGCCGCAGTGTTTGCTTGGCCGGTTTATATATCCCTTCAATATATTGAGGCTGTGTTCGGCCAACTCGCGTGGGATTCCTGGCATATCAGAAGGGTGCCAGGCAAATATATCCCAATTCTCACGTAGGAACTCTCGTAGCGCGGCGTCAACCGTTGGGTCTAGTTGTGCTCCAATGGATGTTGTCTTCTTGGGGTCCGTTGGATGGACTTGGAATTTGACTATTCTTCTACTAGTTTGAAGGAGGTGGATTTGGGTCGTTTGTCCAGGACCACATCATCCCTGTCCACCATGGAGCGCAGCGTGGTTAATTCCTCGGCCGCAAGGGCTTCAGATAAGGCCTCGAGGGCCAATGATGCTGTTTTATTCTCGGCGCGGAGTGCTATGTCTGGATCACTAGCTAGAGTGATTATACCATTGGGCCCAGGCATCTTAAGCTTCATGTATCCATAATGGGGTATCGCTTGGAAGCGCGTAAATGCATCTCGCCCTAAGAGGGCGTGATATCCGTTGTTGAAAGGGCCACTTGGTAGGTTATTTCTTCGGACCAATAGTTCTCCGGTGTGCCGAATACCATGTCGAGTGTGATTTTTCCCGCACACCGTGCCTCCCGACTAGGAATGATTCCTCGAAAGGTCGTGTTGCTTTGCTCGATGCGGCTCCTGTCTATTTCCATTTTTCGTATTGTATCCTCATAGAGGAGGTTTAGTCCACTGTCGCTGACGGTGTCCTGGACTAGGGGGTACTCACCACGTCATCTCCCGATCTGTTAGATTGGGCCAAGGACCCCCATGGCCATATACTCATGAGCCAGTTCGGACAGTTGCCGCATACAAGGAAGATTCCACAAGACTTGGCGATAAAGACAAGGACTCCTCCCCACCGGCGTATTCGGCTAGGACTCTTGTTATCCTAGGCCTCTGGTGCATTATATAAACCGAGGCCAGGCTAGTCAATAGATCATATACATACAATCATATCATAGGCTAGCTTCTAGGGTTTAGCCTCTCTGATCTCATGGTAGATCTACTCTTGTACTACTCATATCATCAATATTAATCAAGCAGGACGTAGGGTTTTACCTCTATCAAGAGGGCCCGAACCTGGGTAAAACATTGTGTCCCCTGCCTCCTATTACCATCCGGCCTAGACGGACAGTTCGGGACCCCCTACCCGAGATCCGCGGTTTTGACACCGACATTGGTGCTTTCATTGAGAGTTCCGCTGTGTGATCGACAAAAGGATCGATGGCTCGTCTGCAGATCAACTGCAACTTCGGCATCTTCGTCACCAGCTCGACTGGTCACCTTGGTTCGACCAAGAACTGCGCCCCATGTTCGGATCACCATGTTCGGACGAGGGCCTTCATCAAACATCAACTCCGATCTCTATCAAGATCATGGCGGAATCATCCATGGAGCTCGGGGGCTCAACGTCAACATTGCCGTCAAGCGACCGTGCTGTTTTTCTGGACAGCAAACTCATATCTGCTGCCAACACCTCCTCGAGTATCGCTTTGACGATCGCTTTGATGGAATTGTGCGGAATTGAGTCTACAACAACCCTGGAAAATTTCGTCGAGTTCCGATGGAGGAATCTCTAGCAATCCACGATATATCGGAGCCCTGTCAAATCTGGATGAGTTTAGGGAGTGGTGTCCAGCTTCTAGCTCGGACGTCCTTTGGAAGATCCAACCGTTGATCGGCTGCGGAATTCCTATATCTACCACCTCTCACAACTTCAGCTCGATCCGACCGTCCAAACTCCGGGAACCTTCCGATTAGTGCATCACTTTTCGGATCTATTTTCTGCGCGAAAACGAATCCGACCCCGGTTCGTCTTTTTTATGAACGGGATTTTGGACATCCCTTTTAAAGGAAGTTTTGTATGGGGTATTGTGTTTTGTTCCCGAACACATCCCACTAACTTTAAGTTCTTTTGAACATGATCTTCAACATCATGCTGGTGTCAAACCAGTCCGGCAATATTGCTCCACGGCTGCCGACCTGCGCTAGACACGTCGTCACTTTGTTGAGCCGAGCTCAACTTCTTCGGATCATCATCTCGGCAAGCCGAACAAGAGTCTGGCATCGCGAAGGATAAATCATCACCAACATCGTCGCCCCACGGATTACACGGAGCGGGCATACTGGCATCGCCGCACGGTCGCTTCATCAAGCCGGCATCGACCACGTCACGACCTGCATCGGCAGGGCCGCACTATTGCTTCTTCAAGATGGTGTCCATCACGCCGACCTACTTCGACTCATCGGCTGACATCGAGCCTTCGACATCTCGGCTGGACCGGGGGCTTTGCCGTCTCTTCATCAACCTACTCCGGACACTTCAGCGTCACTAGCCGACCAGCTCCGTCATGTTAGCTGGGCCGAGGGCTTTGCCTAGGTGAGCCAACCTTTGGAAGCATTGCCATGCCATCGTTTTATCGCCCATCAGGCAATAGGTGTGTGGATCGAGTCCCAATTTTGGGAATCACCTTCCTTCGGATTGCTACAACAAATAAACCAGGTGCTATTAATCCCAGTATTTTTTGCTTGTTTGGGTTCATTTTTCCCAAGGAATTATTACTCTGGTTTGTCCATCATATGTACACAGGTCTATCAAATGGTGGCCGCATCAACGACAGTCGCATGGTGGTTCGGTCAGTTTCTGTACATAGTCCGGCGAACGCCGCATCCGGAGCTCGGACCGGCCTGCGAATTCAGGCTTTGCCACGCCTTTAGCGCATCACGCCGACGCCCTGCATCGACATTGACTTCGGCGCCAGGCCATATTTCTTTAATTACTCACTTTGCATAAATTATTTATTATGCAATGATTTTTTTAATTATCATTATTACTATTATCTCTGGTTTGCACTATTTTTTGTGCACAGGAAAATGATCCGGGGACTTCGGCGTCACTCTGCCGGTCTGCATTGACCGTGCTATGTCACCACTTCGGCGTGTCGAGCTCTCCGCTCCACCACCTCGGGACCGGCTTGGGGGATGGAACCTCGCCCCGCATCAAGCTCGGACCGCGTCATCAATACCGAACACATTAACCAGCTAAGTCGCTTTCATGCTCAAAGCTTAAATTTCTAACTTGTGTTCGGTTCGACCAAGCATTATACTTTTTTGGAAAAAAGTTTCTTGTAAAAAATTTCCTTGTCCAAACTTTGTTTGTGACGCATAAATTCAAATACCCAATTCATTTGGGGGCTTCCTTCATGAAGCTTTTCCTCTTGCATAGGATTATACTTGTACGGCTTCGTTCCTTGTTCGTGTATTACGCCACAATATGCACCATATTGACTTAAGCGATTTGCAAGCTGGGTTGCCTCGCTCCTGTGTTTACCCCTACGTTCCCGATTGTTCGCTAGGGAGTAAAGGGAGCACCTCTGCGATTGTCACAATCGGGTCATCCGAGCCGAACCTCAGACTGGGTGAAGTCGAAAGCTAGCGCTCTGATAGTTTTCAATGATGATCGGCACACAACGCAACTCATGAGTACAAAAAATCTATTGCACAATTCTCATAATAACAATGAGCACTGAAGAAAGGTATCGGTGGGGGTACTATTTTCTTCGAAGATGCTTCTTACACTTCGTAGTAATATAGCATAAGTTCCCTGAGCGCGCTTTGTCTGTTACAGCCTTATGGCCTGATTGCCTGGTTATTGGAAGCACCGTCGATATTCTCGACAGATGGAGTACATAACACTTTTCGGTCCTTGACCGAAGAGGGAGAAGCCGACGGTCGGTTAAGACACATTTAAAGTTTGGTTGAACATGGATATGATATAAGTACTTCGGTACATGCAATCATTCTTTTACCCAAGTCACTTGGGGGCTCTTAAATTTATATGAGCCGTTTTATGATAAATGTTCTTCTTCTTAGTCGTTGCAAAGTTTTATTACTATTATTATTATCTATCACTCCTGTTTTCGACACGAGCGTGTGGTCACTAGCCGGGGAGCCTAATTTCTCTCTCAAAGCCGCTAGAGTTTAGTTTGCTAAACTGGCCTAATGAGAAGTACTCCGCCCTCGGGATAGGAGGTTGAAGCCGTAGGCTGACCCGCTTGAAGTCTTGAGATAGGATGTATCATGTTAAAGCACGACAGAAGCACTTCTTTTGCTAAGGCCAATTTTCGGATTGGCACCGAACACTTGATCTTGTTCGGACGTCAAGTTTTTACTCACGTTTTTTGGTTTTCCAAGCTTATGGCACTTTTAAACTATTTGTGTGTTTTCAGCACAAGTCTCATAGTGCAACGTCGGACACCTTTAGAGATTCGGAAAAAACATTCTCGGATATTGCTATATATGCATCGGTTTCGAATTGTGTCTTCAGTCAATAGTTGGGTTGCCCGGCTCCTGCGCTTGCCTCGTACGTTCCGCTTTGTTCGGCTAGGTGTGCAAAGGGACAACCACTGCGATTGTGCTTCCAGCTCACATGGTTAAGCACCTCAGTGGAGAAAGCCGAAAACTAACTGTCACAATAAGCGTAAACTGGTCAGCGATCCGATGACGGTGTTAAATGATGGGCCATTCATAACAATGGCCGAAGTGTTTACGGCTTGACCTCGACTGTCGCCGAACACTACCGGGGGCTATTAACTGGCCTCCCAAACTAAATCCTCGATATTTTGCTCTTACATTGGAGTTGAGGTTTCATGATCATGCTTAGCATGACAACCAAAGAAAGGAACCGATAGCGGGACTATTTTCTTTGGAAGACATTTCTTCTGTTAAACAGTAATATAACATATCTCTCTGCGTACCTTTGTTTATAAAACCGTGTGGCCAGATTGCCTTGTTTGTTGTAAATCTTTGCCGTCATAAAGACTTTATAAAGTAGGACAAACACTCCTCGGCTACTGGCCGAGGAGGTGGAAGCCGATGGTCAGTCAACAAAGTTTTGTACAATGTGGATCCGAGCATTAATGACGTAAAGTACTTGGATACATAGAGTCATTACACATAATTTGTGATTTTACTATGGATATCGATCCTTAATTCGGCCACCCGTGCCCGCATTAAGGCTCAGGGGCTACTGGGCTTCGGGCTTATTATTTACAAATATTAAAGGGGCACATCGATCCCCTGATCTGGTGTTGCCACCCGACCAATGTCTCGGGGGCTACTGCATTGCCGGTTCAATGTAGAAAATTTTATGTGCAATATAGTTTCCGAGGAGATTTTGATCCTCAGGTTGGTCGGCCGCACCCAACTTGAGTCTCGAGGACTGAGCACGCCGCTTTTAGTGTCCCGAAGTATTCTGCCGAGCTAGGACTTGATCCTTAGGCCGATTTTGTAAATCAACCTGAGTCTCAGCGGCTACTGGGATCAACGGTCTTATGTCATCCTTCATGTGCATCTCGGGTTTTAGACCGATACCCACCTTGAGGGCTACTGGCTCTATATCTCGACAGAGAATAAATTGCACCAATCAAAAATATTGACAAAAATCGGCCCACATTCGGGGTGGTGCACCACCTCGAAAGCAGTCCGGCATAAAGCTCGGGCGCTAGTGGCTGGCTCCATAGAGGGCATTTCCGGCATTAAGCTCGGCTAAACTCCTTCAAACTTCTTTGAACCAAGGTGATTTACGACACCTCGGATACAGTCCGGCGTTGGAGCTCGGATACATAGTCCGACATTGGAGCTCGGATACAGTCCGGCGTTGGACCTCGGATACATAGTCCGGCGTTGGAGCTCGGATACATTCCGGCATTAGCTCTGGGAAGCGGTCCGGCATTGGTGCTCGGCTGCAAAAGATACCTCGAATGCAGTCCGGCGTTGGAGCTCGGGCGCAAGAGGACGCTACCGCCCGGGAACAACTTCAAACCTAAGGTGTGGCATAAAATAACAAGGCATTGATAAAGGCCGGAAACTTAAAGGGGCTCCTCGGATACCCGACGTGTAAGCTCGTCGAATGCATTTCGGTGATCCTCAATACCAGTTTTCAAGACCGACGACCGAAGATGAAGAACGGTTCAGAAGAATCGAGGAGCGTCCCTAACTTGAAGACCGGTTCAGGGGGCTACAGACGGTGTCCTGGACTAGGGGGTACTCACCACGTCATCTCCCGATCTGTTAGATTGGGCTGAGGACCCCCATGGCCGTATACTCATGGGCCAGTCCGGACAGTTGCCGCATATAAGGAAGATTCCACAAGACTTGGCGATCAAGACAAGGACTCCTCCCCACCGGTGTATTCGGCTAGGACTCTTGTTATCCTACGCCTCTGGTGCATTATATAAACCAAGGCCAGGCTAGTCGATAGATCATATACATACAATCATACCATAGGCTAGCTTCTAGGGTTTAGCCTCTCTGATCTCGTGGTAGATCTACTCTTGTACTACCCATATCATCAATATTAATCAAGCAGGACATATGGTTTTACCTCTATCAAGAGGGCCCGAACCTAGGTAAAACATTGTGTCCCCTGCCTCCTGTTACCATCTGGCCTAGACGCACAGTTCGGGACCCCTACCCGAGATCCGCCGGTTTTGACACCGACAGCCGCCGTCCATGAGGACCTTGGTGAGCCAAAAGCCGTCCACGATTGGACTGAGGACCAAGGCGGCTGGTGCTCGGACTGTCCTGTATTTTGGTTCGTCACCGGCATTAAAAGTTATAGCCGTGTCGTTCCAAGGGTTTAGTGCTGCTATTTGACAGACTTCGGCGAGTCCGTATAGTGCTCTTTTGCGCCTATTGTTGGAGGCGAATGTCTCGAAGACCGTCAGTACTTTGCGGTCATGGTCACCTAGGGGGAGGGTGTTGTTCTGGGTTATTTTTGGTGAGGATATCCTCGCCGCTCTTGGCCACTTGCCGGAGTATCCAACATGCTCTAAGGCTATGTGTTGGTATGTTATCCGGTGTTGCATGTATATTGCATGACCCATCGAGCCATCCTTCTAGAACAGTTCTGCACCCCGTACTGGACTTGTATTTCTTTACTATTGAACCGAGCGTGTTGCAATGGTGCGTCCTTTTCGCCTGAACGAGGGTTTGAGTGGGGACCGAGGATTCCCAATGGGCTGCTTGAGTTTTCCAGGTGCTTTCCATTGCGTTGTACTTCTGTACGATAGTTGCCAAGTCAGCGAGGTGTAGGATGCAACGGCGGTTGATGGCGTTGAGGATTCCTTCATCCCTACAATTGTTGCGGAACACTGAGATCGCTTCCTTGTCGCGGCAATCTTTAATCTTGTTTTTGACAAGAAGGAATCTAGCCCAGAAGTGGTGGACCGTTTCCTGAGACTGCTGTTGTATGCTCATCAGAGCGCTTGTATTCGGGTGGGTGGGGGGTTTAAATCTGAAACCTGGCCCAGTTTTGGATTCGGAGTCTGAAGGCCTTCCGAACTTAGCAGATCAGGCTCCGGGATGTCCACTAATTTCTTAGGCCCGTCGTCCGATTCTATGTTCGGAGGGCAGGATGCATCTCCTCGCGGGTAGGTGTCCGGCTCTTCGAGACCGAAGATCCAGACATAGTCCATCCTTAGTATGGAGGAAGAGTTGTCGACTCACTCCTCGACTACCGCTATCTGGTGGGTGATCGGTGGAGATTTGATTTCTCTCTGATCGGGTTTAATCCCGATTCAATCATAGTCTATGGCAACCCCCAGGGCGGCGATGCGATCTAGGAGCTCATTTAAGGACGAAAGCTCCGCTGGATCCATTTGCTTGGAGTGTTCGGAGTCAACACGAAGGGAGTTTTCGATGACCCGAGAGGTCATCGTCGGCTTAACAACTGAACGGGCAGTCATGGTAAAGCCGCCCAGCTGGAGGGTTTGGCATGGAGCCAGCGTTCCTCCGGTGGTGATATTATCCTTGAGAACAAGGCGAATCATCGATCCTGTCGTCAACGTCACAGTGGAACTCTCAATGAAAGCACCAATGTCGGTGTCAAAACCGGCAGATCTCGAGTAGGGGGTCCCAAACTGTGCGTCTAAGGTCGATGGTAACAGGAGACAGGGGACACAATGTTTTACCCAGGTTTAGGCGCTCTCTATGGAGGTAATACCCTACGTCCTGCTTGATTGATCTTGATGAATATGAGTATTACAAGAGTTGATCTACCATGAGATCGTAATGGCTAAACCCTAGAGGTCTAGCTTGTATGGCTATGATAATGGCTATCCTCCGGACTAAGTCCTCTGGTTTATATAGACACCAGGAGGATCTAGGGTTACACAAGGTCGGTTACAAAGAAAGGAATCTACATATTTAGTCGCCAAGCTTGCCTCCCACGTCAAGGAGAGTCCCATCCGGACACGTGTGTAGTCTTCGGTCTTCGTATCTGCACAGCCCATCAGTCCGGCCCATGGCTAACAGGCCAGACGCCCGAGGACCCCTTAGTCCAGGACTCCCTCAGGTACTTTTGTAACTTACCCCACAATTCGGACAAGCGCGTCCCTAAGCCATGGTTCCCCACTCCCATCCCATCCGTCCACCCATTCGTACACTAAGGCCGGGTAAACCCGTGAAGCCCCACACCCTCCTCCGTATGCCACCCAGCCGGAGCCTCTTCCCCGACGACGACGTCCACAGCAACACCTTGACATCCCTCATCCACCGTACCGGATGAGGATCCATCGTCGATCTGGTCGTCTTGCCGGTTCAGCCACCCCGTCCTCCACGTCCAAGGAGCTGCCCCGATGTTCCCCTCGTCTTTCGCGCCACCTCCATTCCCACACCGCCGTCTTCACCCGCACCACCGGAAGAGCATCATCATCACCGTTTCCTCGGATGAAGCTGCGGCCTAATCAGCGCCACAAAAGAGGTTGTACACTGATCATCGCATTTTCTTCTTGATTTGATCTCACAGTGCTGCCGGCGCTCGGTCCCAAGCCGACACAGCGCGGCTCCATCCACGGCGGCGTTGCCGGCCACTTCCTCCATGGCGTCGCTCCCTCTGCGGCGACGTCCACATCAGTAGGAGTTGCTGCTGCTTTAGCTCTCGCTCGCGCCGCTGCTCTGCTCTTGCTCTTGGTCCCCTGCCTTGTCTGCTCTTGCTCTTGCTCTTGCTTGCTCCGATTTAGCTACACTTCAGTCGACTAAATCGACTTTTGGGTCAGTCGATTTTCAGGGGTGGGGAGGCTCGCCGGAGTTAAGGAAGAACCAGCCGCGGCAGGGAGAGGGGCTCGCCGGAGAGGTACCTCACTATCTATCTTAGAGTTTAGGGTGGGGGCAGTGGTCGCCGACGGTGGTGGGGCGGTGGCGTGGGGATCGCCGGCGAAAAAGCTCGGCACGGGGGCGGGGGGTAGAGGGATTGCCGGGGCGGTGGCGGACCAGCGCTGGGGAGTGTTTTCGGGACGGGTGGGGCGGCGCACCGCCGGCCGCGGGCGGCGGCGGGCGGCTGTTTGGCCGGTGGTGGCTGGCGACTCAGGGGGTGGAGGTTGAAGATGATCTGCAGGCCCTTGATTTCGTATCCAACGGCTGCAAAATCGACTGACTAGAGATAAAAAAGTCAGTCGACTGACGTGTAGCCTCACCTCTACTGCGTTCAGTTTCGACAGTAAAATTCAGTTTTGACAGCAAAATTCAGTTTCGACAGTTAAGTTCAGAGATGAACGACTGATGTATTTTACATCTAGCACTTTGTGGCTATGTATTTTACGTCATCTATTGGAGATGCTATTAGAATTCCACTCAGGTTAACGTTGTCTCTCTTGTCCTGCTTTAGCCTCGGTGTCGTACAACTCACCGGAGCTGCTTCAATGACGAAACCCTCCATCACAGTGTAGCAGTACCTCGGGCTCCATCTCCAGACGCCTAAGATCTTCTTCCCCTCCTCCTACAGCCAAGTCAGCCGGAGCATCTTCACCGGCCAACCCAAGCACGCTGAGATCAACATGGCTTCACCAAAGAGGTTGTACACTTGTTGCATCTCTTTTTTACTCTACATGTTATATATATTGTCCACTGAGAACACGGAGTAACGGCAAATACTATTATTTTATCCTACTATATGACAAGCAGTGAGGTACCAGGCAACTTAGCTATCCGTGATGGACTCTCTTGAACGCCATCATTATTTATCTCTGCGCGTTTGAGTTGTGCATTTGTCGATGGCCCTGGGAGCTGAGCTAGTAGGGCAGTGGCCTGGGCCCAAAGTAATAGAAGTAGCACAAAAACATTTTTTTAGTGTACACTTTTCCTTGCTCAAGCCTGCCTACTGCTACCTCTTGAGCACTGCGTTGGATTTCCCCGAAAGGAGAGGATGATGCAGCAAAGTGGCGTAAGTATTTCCCTCAGTTTTTGAGAACCAAGGTATCAATCCAGTAGGAGGCTACGCGCGAGTCCCTCGTACCTACACAAAAACAATAGCTCAACGCAACCAACGCGCTTAGGGGTTGTCAATCCCTTCACGGTCACTTACGAAAGTGAGATCTGATAGAGATGATAAATAATATTTTTGGTATTTTTGGTATAGAGATGCAAAGTGAAAAGTAAAAGGCAAAGTAAAAAAGCAAAGCAATAATAAAGTTATGAAGATTGGTATCATGAGAATGAGACCTGGGGGCCATAGGTTTCACTAGTGGCTTCTCTCAAGAGCATAAGTATTCTACGGTGGGTGAACAAATTACTTTTGAGAAATTGATAGAATTGAGCATAGTTATGAGAATATCTAGGTATGATCATGTATATAGGCATCATGTCCGAGACAAGTAGACCGACTCCTGCCTGCATCTACTACTATTACTCCACTCATCGACCGCTATCCAGCATGCATCTAGAGTATTAAGTTAAAAACAGAGTAACACCTTAAGCAAGATGACATGATGTAGAGGGATAGTTTCATGCAATATGATAAAAAAAACCATCTTGTTATCCTGGATGGCAACAATACAATACATGCCTTGCTGCCCCTTCTGTCACTAGGAAAGGACACCACAAGATCGAACCCAAAGCTAAGCACTTCTCCCATGGCAAGAAAAACCAATCTAGTAGGCCAAACCAAACTGATAATTCGAAGAGACTTGCAAAGATAACCAATCATACATAAAAGAATTCAGCGAAGATTCAAATATTATTCATAGATAGACTGGATCATAAACCCACAATTCATCGGTCTCAACAAACACACCACAAATAGAAGATTACATCGAATAGATCTCCACGAGAGAGGGGAAAAACATTGTATTGAGATCCAAAAAGAGAGAAGAAGCCATCTAGCTACTAACTATGGCCCGTAGGTCTGAAGTAAACTACTCACACTTCATCGGAGGGGCTTGGATGATGATGTAGAAGCCCTCCATGATCGATGCCCCCTCCGGCGGAGCTCCGGAACAGGCCCCAAGATGGGATCTCGTGGATACAGAAAGTTGTGGCGGTGGAATTAGGTTTTTGGCTCCGTATCTGGTCGTTTGGGGGTACGTGGGTATATATAGGAGGAACAAGTACGTCGGTGGAGCAACAGGGGGCCCACAAGAGTGGAGGGCACGCCTGGGGGGGCAGGCGCGCCCCCCTACCTTGTGGCCTCCTGTTAATTGGCTTGACGTAGGGTCCAAGTCTCCTGAGTTGTACTCGGTGAGAAAATCACGTTCCCGAAGGTTTCATTCCATTTGGACTCCGTTTGATATTCCTTTTCTTCGAAACCCTAAAACAGGCAAAAAAAAACAGCAATTCTGGGCTAGGCCTCCGGTTAATATGTTAGTCCCAAAAATAATATAAAAGTGGATAATAAAGCCCAATAATATCCAAAACTGTAGATAATATAGCATGGAGCAATCAAAAATTATAGATATGTTGGAGACGTATCACCTACTAGAATCGCCAGTGCTTGAAAGGAAAAGTGAATGAAAAACATAGGAATTGGAAAGTTTCCTATGGTACTACTTTTCATGAATTTGGTGCAAAGGAATGGAGCAAAGGAAAGCTGTAGGATTTGTTCCTTTACTGTCTCCTTGAAAGAAAAAACCGTAGGAATTTTAATTTCCACTTGTCCTCCTTTTCAAATTCTTATTCATGAAGCACAAGACTAAGAGAGCGTAATAGCATTATAACTGTACATTTTCTTGTGGTTTGACTTAATCTCACCATGCTTCTTTGCATCCTGTGTTCTTCCAATTCTTGTGAACCAAACACCCAGATTGGCAGAAATCATGTGTTTTTAAATTCTCTGTTTTGCACGTGCATTCCTATCCTATTCCTGTCTATTTCCTATCCCTGCATTGTTAGAATCCTCAAATTCAAACAAGCCCTTACACAATTACTTCTTACATATATGTGTCAAAGAAAACCTTGTGTGGTTTGTCCTGCTCCTGCGGTGCTGTGTTCCACCCCAGCTCAGCTACTCCAACGACGGAAGGGTTCACCACAGCAGGGATCCGCTCTCCAGACTGTCTTTTGCCGCCTCAGATCTTCTTCCCCGCCGCCGGCAGCCATGACAACTGCATTACCATCATCAACTGAGCAGATGACCTTGAGGACTACACGGGTCCGCAAGAGAGGTCGCACTCTTCCGTGTCTGCTTACGTTATGCATCGCTTAATATGATGACATGCTACTTTATCGTCGTGTTCACCTAGACTCCGAGTCAGGTCCAAACTTATGCTGAAACTTGAGTTTTTAAATGGTTGTGGGGTACATATTGGGGCAGCAATCAGTACTATTTGTCTACTATCTGGTTAATCTCGGGTGTCTACTATGAGTTTCATGTTGGGTGCAAACAAAAATTAAAGGAGCCATTATCTGTATTTTTTAACTAAAACTATTATCTGCCTCCTATCATTGGTTTTGGGTCTATCCACATTTTGCTACCCTCACTCTGGATTTGTGCATGCACTCCTTACATAATCTCACTATGTTTTATTCCTATGCATGTCAGTTATTGTACACAATGGAACTGAACATGTAGAGCAAAAGAGACGAGCCTTGTGTGGCAATAAAATTTCATGCAAACGTCGCTCCATGGTGGGCGCAAAGGCAGCCCCCCTCCACCCATTTTGGATCGTAATCAAGAGGAAGATAATTGTTCTGGGGGGATTCAAAAGTAGAAGACCACTCCTATTTACCCCATGAGGTCTTCGCTCTAACTTGGCATGCTGATGTTGGTAATATCATGCATATGGTGCCTTGCATTGCTTACTGTATACATCAAAGATGTCATCTGCTTAGTTTAGACATGCTTTGTGTCAATGCCATCTGTTTAGTTTCTTTATCGTATATGTGAATCATGCAATGCCACCTTGTTTAGCCAGGTACCATACATGTGAATTTTGCAATGCCACCCTAGTTAGCCAGTCATCTTATATGTGAATTATATCATGACATCATTTTTATTACGTGTTACTTTTGTCAACAATTTTAGTACATTCAATTACTCTTCCTGTGCATCAGCCATTCGGCACGGTCATGGAAAAATCTGGAGTGGAAACACGGTCTTCAAAGCAGACAATGTTATCTAACGAAGCGCATGTCTTGCTGGTTAAAGATAGCTCCTCAGAGGAGGATCCAGAGACAGATGACCAGTCCTTCCCCCCCCCCCCGAGGTGCATGCTCTAACTTGGCAGGGTTATGTTGCTCATATCATGCGTATGGTGTCTTGCATTGCTATGTCATTTGCTTAGTTTAGACATGCTTTGGGTGAATGCCACATGTTTAGTGTCTAATTACCATATATGTGAATTATGCAATGTCATCTTGTTGCAAGACATTATATATGTGAATTATGCAATGCTATCTTGTTGCAAGGCATTATATATGTGAATTATGCAATGTCATGTTGTTTAGCCAAGTGTCATATATGTGAATTATATCATGTTGTCCTTTTTTTGTATTTCTCATTGCTTTTGTCGACAATGTTTGTATATTCAACTGCTCTTCCTGTGCATCAGCCATTTGAATTGGTGATGGAGAAATCTGGAGTGAAAACAAGGTCTTCAGAGCAGACAATGCTACCTGCTAAAGCAGAAATCTTGCTGGTTACAGATAGCTCTTCAGAGGAGGATTCAAAGGCAGATGACCAGTCCTATTATCCCCCTGAGGTGTATGCTCAAACTTGGCAGGGTTATATTACTCATATCATGCATATGTTGTATTGCAATCTTTAGTTTTTACATCATATACACGATATTGAATGTCATCTCCTTAGTAGATACATCATATATGTGATTGCCCTCTGCTCACTTCCTTAGTATATAAATCATATATTTGAATTATATCATGCCATGATGTTTACATAGACAGCATGTATCTGAATTATGGCATGCCAACCCATTTTCTAAAGACATAATATAGTTATATCATCTCATCTTGTTTACATAGTCATCATATTTTGAATTATGTCATTCTATCCGTGAATTATATCATGCCATTATGTTTCCATCGACGGCATGTTGTGATTTATGGCATGCCATCCACTTTAATAGACACATCGTATAGTTATATCATGTCATCATGTTTACATAGTCATCATATTCTGAAGTATGTCATTCTATCCTGTTTAGTTAGCCATCATACATGTGAAAATGTGTCATGCTATCCTGTTTAATTAGCCATCATATATATGAAATTATGTCATGCTATTCTGTTTGGTTAGACCACATAAATGTGAATTATTGCATGCCCTGTTTTCTTCCCTACTATCCATTGCACATGTCTATCTTACAATGTATGTACATTCAATTACTTTTCTTGTTTATCAGTCATTTCAATTGGAGGGGGTGATCACAGTATATGTGGGAGTAAAAACACAGTCTTCAAAAAAGATCGTGCTACCTACCGATGGAGATAGAACCACGATTATACTTGCCCAAGAACCATCCCCACCACACATAACCCGTACTCACGCAAATTGTACCCTTGCCCAGTTGGACAGAGAACCAGCTACACCCCTTCTAACCCCAACCCCAGCAGATAGTAACCTAGTCCCCGTTGACACAGCACCGTCTCCACCATAGAGCACCCAAACACGAGCAGTTGGTAAGGCAACCGCAGTGCCCAAAGCACGAGGACCACCACTCCGAACCCCAAGTCAACGCTTAAAGCAGCAGAAGAATTGTTCTCAGGTCAGGTTCCGTAGCTATGGTTCATACTACTTTGCTCTTGCATCACTGTATTTACACATACCAACTAATTTCAAATTTGAAGGATGCAATTGAAACTCCAATGGTGCAACAGGTATGTTTTAAACCTGTTTCTTTAACGTGTTTGCTATTGTAACTTGCTCTATGTTGATTTCAGTTTCAATTGAATAAACAGTTATGTGCTCATGCCATGCACATTACAAGTGTTGTGATTGTTGTGTAGTTTCCACACTTATATTCTGTCTATGCTGCTTTGTCTTAAATAGATATGATTTGAACTGTATCTATCTTTATTTGGCAACATAAACTAGAATGATATAGACCATACAGTGAACATACTACATAGATATATGTGTGTTTCATGTTGTTATCCTATCCACCTTACTACTGAACTGGTTTACCAAAATGAGTTTCATATACTAAATTATACACCTGTGATGTGTTTGTTTGTTTCTCTTTTAGAACGCGGATAAAATATTGGAGAAGAGTACCCCGTTATGCAATGGTAAAGGAAGTAATGCAGATAAGGTTCAAGATAGTGAGACATCCCTGTTGGTCTCCAAGAAAGCTGATAAAAACTATATTGAAGACACTGAGACAACCCCAAAGTCCTGTCTTGATGTAGTGTTCGAGTTACTGGCTACTACTGCTGGCACCAGCTCTTCGAACTCGCTGCCTGAGTCAGTTCGGCTTCTTGAGTCTCAACTTTAAGTTGAAAGACATTGATCAGATGTTATGCGACAGGAAGCCGAAGGACTGAGGAAGTCCATGCAGAATTCAGATGCATACTTTCTGGTGTAATAGCAAGTGCTGGAGGATTTAAGCGCCAAACAAGAGAAAGTTAATAAGCTTGCTAAGCATCTTGCCAGCATTATGGGTACCCAGGATATTGTTTCTTGAGCTCTTCTGAAGTGGTTTCAGTTCTGGACTTGTTTTGTTGCGGTGTTTATATGCTGCTTTGTTCCCTATATTTGCACTGGTGGCGAACTTTGATGCCCAGTGGATGTAATATGTGCAATAGCCGTGATAGCCTAGCGTAAGTTGCTTGCAAATTTATTTCCTTATTGTCTTGTTTATTTGTTTTCTTGTAGTTAGTGCAGTTCTTTTTCCGCGGCTTGCTAGTGGCCGCAATAACCTATTTTTTAAAACTAGGCCATAATAACCATGGGCTACATATTTACTGTAGTTAACATGGGGCTCCTACGGGCCGTAGAAACAATGGGCCTTCTACGGGGCGTAGAAACAATGGGCCTTATACGGGCCGTAGACACAATGGGCCTTCTTCGGGCCGTATCATCAATGGGCCTTCTCCGGGCCGTATGATCGGTTGGCCAAACATGAGCCAACAACAGACCACATTATGGTCGTAAATGGGCTAGAGTTGAAATCGTCCGTTCATGGGCCGACCATAACGGGCCATCGTTAATCGGCCGTATTTGATGACGCTATGAAAATGGCCCAACATATTAACGGGCCACAAACGGGCCGATTGTAACCACGGGATGAATTTGGCCCACAAGCAGAAAATGACAATAATGGGCCGTAAGTAAACGAATACTAGAAATGAGCCCAAGAATAAATGGGCCCTGAGAAGGCCGAAAGATAACATGAGCTGGAAACAGCCCAACGGAATAATGGGTCGTTAATGGGTATAAAGTGATACACTAGTCATTACGGGCCAGTTTCACCACGTGCCGTTAATGGGCCGAGGGTTACTAAGGGCCTCATATGGGCCGAAAGACGTCATGGGCCATACATGGGCCGGAAGTTAAAATGGGCTGGAATTATATTGGACGTTCCAGATAACGCTACTAGGCCTAATTCGGATAGGCCGTAAACGGGCCCTGGGTTAGCGGGCTGTAAATGGGCTATATGCGAACAGGCCATTAACAGGCTTGCCGTGGGCCGGCCCGCCACCTTTTGACCAAGTCAAACGGGCCGGCCTTTTCACAGGAATGGGCCTTTGTTGGGTCGTGCCATGTGTCGACGTATCATAGCCGCTTTGGGTCCAATGAGTGGATGACATCTGCCCCAAAGGTGAGCCGACACGTGTTTCCTCCAGCCAATGATGATTTTACACGTGGAAAATCCCCATTGGTCGGGGCTGTTAATGGGTTATCGAATCCAAAGCCGGACCCGATAGCTTAACGGCATTCCATTACGGTGGATGCCACATGTTGGTCACCCTTGACGAAAGCACTTCTGTGATGCGTGACTTATCGTCATGGAAGTGGACACTTCCGTGATGATAATTTTGATAATGTCATGGAACACTTCTACGACAGCACGGGTATGACTATCTTGATTCTGTCATAAATTAGTCATGGATGTACATGCATGACAGAAAACGTGACCTACTGTGACAAACACGTATCATCACAGAAGTGTATTTTTTTGTAGTGTTAAGTCAGGGACTTTGAAGTAATCGGAGGGGGGACCTGCCTTGCAATGCTGAAGACAATCTACACGCCGGACACCTCGTCATTGAAGTCTGGTTCGGGGGCTACTGAGGGAGTCCTGGACTAAGGGGTCCTCGGGCGTCCGATCTGTTGGACATGGGCCGGACTATTGGGCCGTGAAGATACAAGATAGAATACTTTCTCCCGTGTCTGGATAGGACTCTCCTTTGCGTGGATGGCAAGCTAGGCGGCTGGATGTACTATTTCCTTTCTATGTAACCGACTTTGTACAACGCTAGTTCTCTCCGGTGTCTATATAAACTTGAGGGTTTAGTCCGTAGGGACAACCATAATCAGATAGGCTAGACTTCTAGGGTTTTAGCCATTACGATCTCGTGATAGATCAACTCTTGTAACCCCTATACCGATCAATATTAATCTAGCAGGATGTAGTGTTTTACCTCCATTGAGAGGTCCCGAACCTGGGTAAACATTGTGTGCCATGTCTCATGTTACCATCAACCTCAGACGCACAGTTTGGGACCCCCTACCCGAGATCCGCCGGTTTTGACACCGACAGTTACGAAAAAAACTGGATCCACTTCGTGTACAAAATGGACAATCTCTTTCGAAGTATTAGGGTTTCGGACGAAAACTCATCTGTTACAAAGGCATTTCATTTTTTAAAATAACCTAGGTATTAACAAATTGAATATAATGATAAAACAGACTAATATTAAATGAAAAATAAATAAATTAAAAAATCCCGCCTAGTGGGCCACAACGGCCTGCATACGACTAGAAACCCAACCTGTAGTTGGGCCAGGATGCAGGCCCATAGGGCAGCGCGACACAGGTCGGCCCAGAAGGCCTGCTTTGGAGAGGAGCTCGAAGGAGCAGCTGCTACCTCTTGAGCACTTGCGTTGGTTTTCCATTGAAGAGGAAAGGGTGATGCAGCAGAGTATCCTAAGTATTTCCCTCAGTTTTTGAGAACCAAGGTATCAATCCAGTAGGAGGCCACGCACGAGTCCCTCATACCTACACAAACAAATAAATCCTCGCAACCAACGCGATAAGGGGTTGTCAATCCCTACACGGTCACTCACGAGAGTGAGATCTGATAGATATGATAAGATAATATTTTTGGTATTTTTATGATAAAGATGCAAAGTAAAATAAAAGGCAATAAAAATAACTAAGATTAATATGATGGAAGATAGACCCGGGGGCCATAGGTTTCACTAGTGGCTTCTCTCGAGAGCATAAGTATTCACGGCGGGTAAACAAATTACTGTTGAGCAATTGACAGAATTGAGCATAATTATGAGAATATCTAGGTATGATCATGTATATAGGCATCACGTCCGAGACAAGTAGACCGACTCCTCCCTGCATCTACTACTATTACTCCACACATTGACCGCTATCCAGCATGCATCTAGAGTATTAAGTTCAAGAGAACAGAGTAACGCTTTAAGCAAGATGACATGATGTAGAGGGATAAACTCATGCAATATGAAATAAACCCCATCTTGTTATCCTCGATGGCAACAATACAATACGTGCCTTGCTGCCCCTACTGTCACTGGGAAAGGACACCGCAAGATTGAACCCAAAGCTAAGCACTTCTCCCATTGCAACAAAGATCAATCTAGTAGGCCAAACCAAACTGATAATTCGAAGAGACTTGCAAAGATAACCAATCATACATAAAAGAATTCAGAGAAGATTCAAATATTGTTCATAGATAAACTTGATCATAAACCCACAATTCATCGGTCCCAACAAACACACCGCAAAACAAGATTACATCGAATAGATCTCCACAAGAGAGGGGGGAACTTTCTATTGAGATCCAAAAAGAGAGAAGAAGCCATCTAGCTAATAACTATGGACCCGTAGGTCTGAAGTAAACTACTCACACTTCATCGGAAGGGCTATGGTGTTGATGTAGAAGCCCTCCGTGATCGATGCCCCCTCCGGCGGAGCTCCGGAACAGGCCCCAAGATGGGATCTCGTGGATACAAAAAGTTACGGCTGTGGAATTAGGGTTTTGGCTCCGTATCTGGTAGTTTGGGGTACGTAGGTATATATAGGAAGAAGGAGTACGTCGATGGAGCAACAGGGGGACCATGAGGGTGGAGGGGGCGCCCAGGGGGTAGGCGCGCCCCCTACCTCGTGGCCTCCTGGTTGATGTCTTGACGTAGGGTCCCAGTCCTCTGGATCATGTCTGTTCCGAAAATCACGTTCCTGAAGGTTCCATTCCGTCTGGACTCCGTTTGATATTCTTTTTCTGCGAAACCCTAAAATAGGCAAAAAAAAACAGCAATTCTGGGTTGGGCCTCCGTTTAATAGGTTAGTCCCAAAAATAATATAAAAGTGTATAATAAAGCCCAATAATGTCCAAAATAGAATATAATATAGCATGGAACAATCAAAAAATATAGATATGTTGGAGACGTATCAGCAGCCGCGGCTGGGTTTATAAACCAGTGCAGCTGCCCTTCGCTCGGCGAGGTGGGAATAAACTTCATGCACCGCGCACACAGGAAGCACATGCCTTTAGTCCCGGTTGGTGGCTCCAACCGTGACTAAACGGGGGAGTCATTAGTCACGGTTGGAGCCACCAACCGGGACTCAAGGCCTGCGCTTCCCGCCGCTTGCCCTGGCCAAAACTGACCTTTAGTCCCGGTTGGTGGCTCGAACCGGGACTAAAGGTCCCTCCTATATATACTGACACTTCAAAAAGAATTAGTTTCTTCTCTTCTCTTCCGTCCTCTGCTTCGACATCACCGCCGCCGCCTCGCGCGTCGTCATCGTCCCCATCGCCGCCCCCGTCCTCGCCGCCTTCCGCATCATCGCCACCCCCCATCCCCGTCGCCATACGTCCCCGTCGCCGCCCCTGTCGCCTCGCCGGCCGTCGCCTCGATGTAAGCCCATGTGCCGCCATGGCGGCCCCTCCCAACCCCCCCCCCCCCCCCCCCGCACACACACACACACACACACATTTTCTTAATTATTTTCGGTTTTACTGTTTTTTAGTTGAATTAGATATATGTAAATGTTAATTAGATGAATTAGATATATATATATATATATAAAGGTTAGATGAATGTTTTTTTAGTTTTTATACTTTTAGTTATAGCAATGTTTAGATGAATTTTAGATATATAAATGTTAATTAGATGAGTAGGAATTTTAGTTTTTTATACTTTATGTTTTGATGTTTTATTGAGTAGGAATTTTTTATGTATATATGTTTGTTTTGATGTTTTAGATGTTTGAATGTATTAAAAGTTTGTCATATTGAAAAAAGTTTGAATGTTGCATATTTCACGATGCAACATTTGATCCAATGTAACTAGATGCAATAATTTTGACATATGTCAAAGTTTGATCATATGTCAAAGTTTGAATTTTGACATATGCAACATTTGTTCATATGTCAAAGTTTGATCATATGCAAAGTTAGAATTTAATGTTGTATTTGCAAAAGTTTGTTATGTATTTGCAATTAATTAGTATATGTATGTATAGTACAATAGATTCTCTTAGTAGTCCTTTAATAATAAGGGATTTATCAAGAATAATGCCCCCATTATGGATGTGCACAAGTTGATCCATTTTTTTCTAATCTCATCTACGTACCCTAGCTTCTATATGTCACGTTGTCTTGCGTCAAAGTATTGAAGAAATCTATGGTTTCATCATTAGCCAGAAGTAACAGGCGCATGATGGTACGAAGCTCTCCATAGTCATTTTGGAACGGAGTTCCTGATAGAATAATTCGCTTTTTGGTACGAAGTTCAACAAAGGCCTTCCAAATAGCGATATTCGGAAGGCTCTTGCTGAACTTCATACCAAAAAGCGAATTATCATATCCTGGACTCCGTTCCAAAACAACTTTGGAGAGCTTTGTACCATCACGCGTCTGTTCTTCCGGCTAATGATGAATCCATATTTTTCTTGAATCATTTGACACTAGACAACGTGACATATAGGAGGGTACATGAGATTAGGAAAAATATTGACCATTTTCTGCACATCCAGAATGGCGCCATTTTGTTAAATCCCTTCAAGGTTAAGAGAATCTGTTACGATTCTGAATCTTGTTCCTATAGCCAGGGACTAAAAGTTTTCCTCGTATATAATAAATCACAATCCAATCATTTAGAAAAGTTACATTTGCATAGAATTTGTTCTCGACGTCAACGATGCCCGGCCCGCATCCTCGCTGTCGACCCGTTCGCAACGATGTCCTGTTTCAGAGGAGCCATGTCCGGGATTGGGCTCCGCCGGGCTGGCATTGGGAGGTGCTACCTTCAGGGGGGCGCCGCTTGGTGAGGAACCTGGCCCCGGGTCCCGTCGTCGACTCGGAGCTCCTTTGGTGGCGTTTGCGCGGGCCACTTTCGGTTCGGAGGCAGCCGGCCCCGCCGGAGGTGGTACATCGTCGTGTCAGGTCGGAGGACGAGCATGTCCGTTGCTACATGGCTGCGTTGGATGTCAGGTTCTCCAATACCTGGCAGGTTCTTCGAGGATCTCACCCGTGCTATGATCCTATGATGATTCCTTCTCTTTGGGTGTCCACCGCCCGCACCTCAGGAACCATGAGTGAACTAGATTATTCGATAGTATTCGATCTGTATTAGCTAGTGATGTATTCAAGATATTCGAGACGATGTATTTTGAGATTATATTATTCGATAATATTCGAGACGATGTATTCGACATTATATTCGATGATGCATACTAATTATCTGGATTATTCAAGATGCATATTATGTACTATGATTCAGTTTTTCTTTATTGATTGCATGCATGCATTCTAATTTGAATACTTAATTGTTTTATATTTCTTTTGTATTAGTTAAATAAAAGTTATGGACAATACCGACAGAGAAGGAGAGGAGGCCATGTTCAACATCATATGCTCATCCCCTCGCCCACATGAGTTTGAAAAAGATGACGGCTCGCAATATTTGTAACCTACCGGTGAGGGTATGATATTTGATGAAGAGGAACGAATAGATAAAGTCGAGAACTATGATGACGAAGAAAATGTTGTTCTTGAAATAACAAAGACCGGCGAGGTATATTTATATAAGCAGGCATCTGGTGATCATCACATGTTTTAATTGATTTATATATATATTAACGGATCGATCTTTCTTCTTTCAGCCCTCCGGATCGAGCAAATCTTCTACAAGCAGCAGGACAGTTCGAGGCCCGGCCAAAAAGTTGAAGGATGGCGTAAAGTACAACATCGATGCCATCAAACCTAATGGCGAACCGGGCGAACCTAAGAATAATGCGAACAAGTTCATTCGTCAATGCGGATTTCTTATGAAGGATCAAATAATCCCGATCTCCATTCAAGAATGGAAAAAGCCAACAAAGGAACGTCCAGATCTTTCTTTTGTCGACCAAAGAGCAAAAGATCGGCTTTGGGAATCTCTCATGTCACATTTCACCCTACCAGATCATTTCACAGATGCAAATGTGGAGAAAGTCAAGAATGCTGCTCTTAGGAAGATGGCGGTAGCATTCAACAACTTCAAGAAAAGTATATGGGCCAAGTACGTCGAAGGAGGAAAGATGACTCCAGAATTCAAGGGAACACTGGAGAAGGCAAGAGATCACTAGGACAATTTCATGAAATTCAAGGAATCGGAATTAGCTCAGGAACGGTCAAGAATAAACAAGATCAATGCCGCGAAAAAGGAGTGGCACCATAAGCTGGGGCCAGGTGGCTGCGAGGTGGCCCGACCTAAGTGGGATCTCGCTGAGCAACAGATGGTGGATGCAGGGGTCATTCCAGTTACGTTGAGCTGGCACCCTAGGTCCAGGACTTGGTTCTATGCGCATGGGGGCGTTGGACCCAAAGACATGCAAGGTTTTGGAGCGGGCAAGTATTAAAGGAGTCGACCTTAGTATACTTGTTGCAATAGAAGAGGCTCGAATGGGGGTGTTCACGCCCAACAAAGAGAACGACGAGCTTACGCGCGCCCTGGGAAATCCTGAACACCCAGGAAGAACACGAGGCAAATGTGTTGTTCCATGGTTTGAGGGGTTTGCGGACTGGAACGCCGACTACAGAAGTCGTGCGAGAAAGAAGATGCATGAGGAGAAGAAGAGGAAGGTGGAGGAGGAGCAGAGAAAGCAGGAAGCAGACCGCCTTCACATCGCAGAATCAAAGCACGCGGATTTGGAACTCACTTTCCAGCGGCAGTAGCAGCAGATCGACTCACTTAGCCAGGAAAGGGGATCTCAGCAGCGGCAGCGGCAAGTGGATCCCACATTGGATAGCACCGTCCCATCCATGCCGAGAAGCAGCATGGGTTTCGCCCCGGGTGATGGGGCACTATTGGATAGATACCATGTGGATGACATCATGGATAACACTAACTGTGAAATACACTTTAAAATGAAGAACATATCCATGAAGGTGGCGGACGGCATTGCTTATACAAATCCCCCAAAAGCAACCTTCCTTTGCAATCTGATTCTAGGTGGCTATGCTTGTGTCATGGTTGATGAAGTGGTGGCACAATATTCGAGGCTAGAGCTTGACATTCCTGGAGGTGACGACGAGCGCACACTGGGAGAGGTCATACATCGTATCATTCTATGGAGAAAGGATTGCATCATCTTTCCAAGGCCACCGACACCGCGTTAGCCGGATCCTCCTCCATGTCTGCCACCGCGTCAGCAGACTCCCGCTCCTCCAAGTCAGCCACCGCCCCAGTAGACTCCAGTTCCTCCAAGTCCACCAATGCGTCAGCCCACTCCTCCTCCTCCAAGTCCGGCGTCAGCCCACTCCTCCTCCAAGTCCGGCACCGCGTCAGCCCAGTCCTCCTCCTCCAAGTCAGGCACCGCGTCAGCCGTCTCCGCCGCCTAAGCAACAGTAGAAGAGAGGCGCCGCAGCTACGGCGGCTAGTGGTACAACAGGAGGCAAGAGATACCAATTTGGTCCAAGCCTTAAGACTCTTCCTCGGTTGCCTTATGACCTGACCGAAGAGGAGAACAAAGCCGAAGTGAGGGCCCAGTTGAAGGCCCATTTTGGACCAAAATCGCCATCGCCGCCAGAGGAGAAAGTACCTGAGCATGTCATTGACCACTTTATTCGTATGGCTGAACCACCAGCTCCCAAGTATAGGGACTCAGACTATGAGCGCCAAATCAAGAAGCCATATCAAGCACACAAAAAGGAGTTGAGTGAAATGTCTCCAACGTATCTATAATTTTTTATTGTTTCATGTTGTTATATTATCAATCTTGGATGTTTTATAATCATTTTATATCATTTTTTGGTACTAACCTATTGACATAGTGCCAAGTGCCAGCTGTTGTTTTTCCATGTTTTTTATATCGCAGAAACTCAATATCAAACGGAGTCCAAATACCATGAAACTTTACGGAGACTTTTTATGTGTCAGAAGGAACACAATGGGTAGCCTACATCTTGAAGCAGTAGAAGAGAGTAGATGGTAAGTTAACCAAGTATCGTCGCATAGCATAATCCTACCTGGCGATTCTCTCCTCGTCACCCTGTGAGAGAGCGATCACCGGGTTGTATCTGGCACTTGAAAGGGTGTGTTTTATTAAGTATTCGGTTTCTAGTTGTCATAAGGTCGGAATACAACTCCGGGTCATCCTTTTACCGATGGAAACGGCTATTCGAATAGATAAACTTCCCTGAAGGGGTGCACCACATTACCCAACATGCTCGATCCCTATGGCCGGACAAACTTTCATGGGTCATGGCCGGCCTTAGAAGATCAACATGTCGCAGCCCTACCTAGGCACAACAAATAGGTCAGCACGCCGGTCTAAATCCTATTCGCGTAGTGGTCTGGGCCCATCGCCCATTGCACACCTGCACGTTGCGAACACGGCCGGTAAGCAGACCTAGCCTCCCTAATACAAGAGCAAGCGTTCCAGTCCAATCCGGCGTGCACCGCTCAGTCGCTGACGTCAAGAAAGCTTCAGCCGATACCACGACGTCGAGTGCCCATAACTATTCCCGCGTAGTTGGTTAGTGCGTATAGGCTCGTGGCGAGACTCAGATCAAATATCCAGATCTCGTTAAGCGTGTTATTTGAAGTATCCGCGGACGTCGGCCAGGGCCAGGCCCACCTGCCTCCTAGGTGGTCTCAACCTGCCCTATCGCTCCGCCATAAAGTATCACTCGGGGGCCACCAGGAACCTAGTCTGACCACTACCTGGGTGGAACGACCTGCCCCTTCAGCCCCAATCTCTGAACGGTACCATAAGTAATGTAAAAGTATATAGTATATGTACCCACGATCACCCCCGAGGTGATCACGGCCTAGTACTATAGCATGGCAGACCAACAAGAGTGTAGGGCCACTGATGTAATACTAGCAACCTATACTAAGCATTTAGGATTGCAGGTAAAGGTAACAACGGTAGTAACAAGGACAGGCTATGCATCAGTATAGGATCAAATCGATGAAACAACAACACTACTCTAATGCAAATAGTAGAGGAAAAGAATAGGTGATATCAGGATGAATAAGGGGGGTTGGCTTGCCTGGAAGCTCTGCAGACAGATTTAGATCCTCGACGATGAAGTAGTCGATCACCCTTTCAACCGCGGTCTCGGGGTCTACCGGAAAGAAGTAACGAAGGGGGACACAATAAATAACAGAGCAATCAAAGCATCACAAAAGCATAACATGGCAATACGTGGTGCTAGGGGTGACCCAACATAGTACTAGGTGATACTGGTGAAGGGGGAAAACATCCGGGAAAGTATTCCCGGTGTTTGACGTTTTCGGGCAGATGAAACGAAGGTGGGTTGTTGCATGTTCGCTATGCTAGGGATGTGCGGCGGGCGAACGGACTGCATGTTCGGATTCGTCTCTTCGTTCTGAGTAACTTTCATGTACAAAGTATTTTCATCCGAGTTACGGATTAAAGTTTTTCTGAAATTCTTGGATTTATTATTAATTCAAAATTGAAAACAGAATTTGCTAAGCGTGCCCAAAAGTAAACCCACCGAGAGGCTGACTGGTGGGTCCAGAGGGCCTAATTGACCAAGTCAACAGCCCAGTCAATAGTCAACTGGTTTGACTATTGACTAGTCAAATATGGCAAGTGGGGCCCAGTTGTCATACTCTGTAGTTTTCTAACAATGTTTAGTTAATTCCTAATTTAGGGGTTATTAGAGGGTGGCCCACGTGTCAGTCTACATCTATTGAAAATATTTTAGTTAAGCAGTTTAACTAAACACAAACTAAAAAGTAACTTAACAGGGGGCTAATCCCCAATCATTAAGGGTCGACCTGATCTAGTAGGGACACAACCAACCTCGGGGCCTGCCTGCTCGAGGCAAGTGCTGGCCACGACGGCAGAAGTGGCAGCGGCTGCAGCGGCAACTACAGCGAGCAGCAGGGGGAGCGCGGGCACGGGCCAGGCGAGGCCAGCGGCGGCTGGGTCGCAGCCGGCAGCGGTGCAAGAGCACGGCGCGCGGAGTGAGCAACATGGAAGAGAAGGCAGTAGCAGTGTTAGCAGCAGAACGCAGAAGCAGCGGTGACAGAGTGCGGGAGGCTGGGCGAGGCCACACACGGGCTCTGGGCTGTCCAAGCGGCCGGAGCACGACGGCAGCGCATCCAGGAGGCGGCTGGGCGTGGCCACGAGCGCGCGTCGCGGGCGCGGCGGATCGCAGGCGAGCACGGGGCGGGCGTGGGTTGCTCGGGTGAGGCACGCGGGCGTGCGGCGGCCGGAGGCGGCCTACGGCAGGGGCTTCGACAACAGGGGCGAGGGGGAAAAGTGGGGGACGCGGTGGCTCACCCCGGGGAGGTCGGGATGCGCTCAGGGTGGACGGGGCAACACTTGAGTGGCGGTTCCGACAAAGACGACAGGCGGCAGAGGTTGAAGGAGGGTTTGATCCCGTTGATGGAGAGGGCCTCGGCTTGAGCCGAAGGGCGGAGCTGACGTGGACAACGACGGTGGTTCTCCGGGACGTCTGCATGAGGCGCGGGGTGAATGGAGGCCGTGGGATCGACGGCATCGCGGCGCCAGAGGCGTTCGGGAGAGAGTGACCGGGAGTGAGGGAGTGAGTGGTTGGTGCTAGGGTTAGGAGGGGAAGGAGGGAGGGGGCCTAGCGATGTTAAGTAGGGCGAGGGGGCGCAGATGTGCGCCACGACACCATGGCGTCCGTGGATGTGCTCCACGATGCCCCTGCTACAGGTTGAAGGAGGGAGAGATGGGCTGACCTGGGTAAGTTGCTAGATGGGCCAAAAGTGCCCAGTAGCTGAGGTCTTTTGATTTGTTCTATTTTTTTTCTTTTAACATTCACCGTTTGCATTTAAATAAGCCACCAGATGACCTTGCAAAAATGTGAAGCTAGTCAAAAAAAATACTAGGAAATATTGAGCATTGCCACAAAAAGTTTGACGTCAGTATAGTTTCATTTGAATTTTTCATAATTTGAAAAAGCTTTTAGAACATTGTTTTGGCCCCTGTTTTAGTTATTTTAGGGCACTTAACCACTTCATAACATGTTGGTTTCACCATGACAATTATTCAGGGACTATTTGCAACACTATGAACATTTTAGTTTTGCAGTTTGAAAAAACATTAATTTGACTTTCAACATAAATCTGAATTGGAGTTTGATTTTGAGCAAGTGGCACTTAACCTTGAGAAACATGATGACGTGGCAAGATTAGAGGGGAGATTACTGTAGCATGATTCTCGGGGTGTTATAGATGGCTTTATCTCTCTCTCTCTCTCTCTCTCTCTCTCTCTCTCTCTCTCTCTTTATTCTCAATACAATGGTCTCTTGGAGATCCATATGATGTAACTCTTTTGCGGTGTGTTTGTTGCGATCCGATGAACTTTGAGTTTATGATCAGATCTATCTCTTTTTATATCCATGGAATTATTTGAGTTTATTTGATCTCTTTTATGCATGATTGCTTATACCCTCGTATTTCCTCTCCGATATTTGGGTTTTGTTTGGCCAACTTGATCTATTTATCCTGCAATGGGAAGAGATGCTTTGTAGTGGGTTCGATCTTACGGTGGTTGATTCCAGTGACAGAAGGGGAACCAACACGTATGTATCGTTGCTACTAAGGATAAAACGATGGGGTCTATCTCTACATAGATAGATCTTGTCTGCATCATGTCATCATTCTTATTGCATTACTCCGTTTCTCCATGAACTTAATACACTAGATGCATGTTGGATATCGGTCGATGTTGGAGTAATAGTAGTAGATGCAGGCAGGAGTCGGTCTACTAATTTTGGACGTGATGCCTATGTAATGATCATTGTCTGGATATCATCATGAGTGTTTGAAGTTCTATCAATTTCCCAACAGTAATTTGTTCACCCACCGTTTGCTATTTTTCTCGAGAGAAGCCACTAGTGAAACCTACGCCCCCGGGTCTCTTTCTCATATTATTTGCCTTTGCGGTCTACTTTTATTTGCTTTTATTTTCAGATCTATTAATCCAAAAACCCGAAAATTCCTTGCTGCAGTTTATTTTTTTGTGATCTATTTATTCAATCTATTACAACTTTTTCCCGTCACGCACCAATTTCTGGCACCGTTACCCGAAAGGGATTGACAACCCCTTTAACACGTCGGGTTGCGATGATTTGTTATCTGTGTCTAGGGGTTGTTTACGTTGTGTTGCTTGGTTCTGCTACTGGTTCGATATCCTTGGTTTCATATTTGAGGGAAATACCTACCGCCTTTGTGCTGCATCATCCCTTCCTCTTTGGGGAAATACCGACGTAGCTTCAAGCGACATCAAAAGGAATTTCTTGCGCCATTGCCGGGGAGGATCTTCAACACATACCAGGTTCCTAATCACAAATCTCATCTCCTCGTAATTTATATTATTTTCCATTTGCCTCCCATTTTCCTCCCCCCCCCCACTTCACAAAAATTTGCCGTTTTATTCGCCCTCTTTTTCGTTTGCCTTTTTCTCGTTCGATCTTATGTTTGCTTGTGTTGCCATGTGTCTTCTATACGCTTTCATCTTCTCTTGCTAAAAATATATTGATATGAATCCCCATCCACTTGTTAATCATTTTAAAAGATCCAATCATGATGAACCAATTGCTAGTGAGTTGAGTGCACTAGATTATCTTTATGAAGTTTTGCTTGAGATTCGTGAATCTGAAAATTGTGATGAATAAATTTATGAAGTGATTCAAGACAGCTCCTTGAATGAAAAGCATGATTGCAATGATTTTACTATAAATTGTATTATTGTCAGTTGTGCTAATAATATGCAAAACCCCAACCTTGGGGATGCTAATTTTGCTATGTCCACTACTTGTTGCAACGATCATGATTGGGGTGATTCTTCTTATGATCTTGAAAATTTATTTAAGCCTCATGAATATTTTTGCAATAATATTGAAAGTGGGTTTGGAAGAGCGTCAACTCTAGGTAAAAATAATCCCACGTATTTGCAGAGGTTCAATCTTATGACATTTTTGATAAAAGTGGGCTTGGAGAGGTCATGACTTTATTTGAGGATAATCCCACTATTTTGGAAGAGTGTCAACGTTGCATGCATGTGGATCATATAGATAATAATTTATGTGATAGTTATTTTGTTTAATTTGATTATGATCCTACATGTAATTATTATGAGAGAGGAAAATATGGTTGTATAAATTTTCATGTTACTAAATTACCTCTTGTTATGTTGACATCGTCAATGTTTCACTCCTCTTCTTTGCATATGTTAGATGTTTCTTGTCTTGATAATTTGTTTGCTTATAAAATTCCTATGCATCGGAAGTATGTTATACTTAAATGTGTTTTTCATATGTTTCATGATGCTCTCTTTGTGTTTATATTACTATCTTTCATGTGAGCATCATTGAAATCTTATGCCTAGCTAAGGGCGTAAAACTATAGCGCTTGTTGGGAGGCAACCCAATGAATAAATTTTATTTTTGCTTTTTTTGCTTCATGTTTTTGAGTGTTAGCACAATTATGCTACTGTTATGATTGTGTTTTTTATGTTTTAATTAGTGTTTGTGCCAAGTAAAGCCTTTAGACTTCTTGGGTGATAGTTGTTTGATCTTGCTAAAAAACAGAAACTTTTGCGCTCACGAAAATAATTCTCATTTTTTTACCAGAGAGCAATAAAATACCCATTCCACTTGCAGTAGATCAATATACAAATTTCTCAGGTCTTCCTAATTTTTTAGAATTTTTGGAGTTACAGAAGTATTCGAAATAGTCAGATTGCTACACACTGTTCTGTTTTGATAGATTCTGTTTTCTTTGTGTTGTGTGCTTATTTTGATGGCTCTATGGTTTTCTTTTATGGTTTTTTGCCATAGAATAGTTGGAATACAATAGATATAATGCAATAACAAAATATGAATTGGTTTGATACAACACTTATAGTAGTGATTTATTATTCTTATACTAACGGATCTCACGAAGGTTTTGTTGAGTTTTGTGTGATTGAAGTTTTCAAGTTTTGGGCTATCTTACGATGGATGAAGGAATAAGGAGTAGAAGAGCCTAATCTTGGGGATGCCCCGGCATCCCAAGCTATTATCCAAAAATGAGCAACCAACTAAGCTTGGGGATGCCCCCGAGTGGCATCCCTCTTTCTTCTAACAACCATCGGTATTTTACTCGAAGCTATATTTTTATTCGTTACATACTATGTGTTTTGCTTGGAGAGTCTTGTATGATATGAGTCTTTGCTTGTTTTATTTTTCGTTTTAAGTCTTGATCCCTTGCTGGACACACCTATTTGAGAGAGCCAAAATTATGTCGTGACTTGTTAGAATTGCTCTCTATGCTTCACTTAAATTTTTTATGAGCTATGGACTTGCTCTAGTGCTTCACTTATATCTTTTTGAGCATGGTGTGCTTAGTATTTTTGAAGAGATGCTCTCTTGCTTCACTAAGATTTATTTGAGAGTTAGTAAAATTTTCAAGAAATTCTCTCTTACTTCACTTATATTAATTTGAGAGAAAGAAAAATTATGCTCATGATCTTCACTTATATTTGTTTGAGCTTGTCAAAAGCAACAAATGAAAATTAATCCCAAAGTGATAGATATCCAAGAAGGATATAATAAAAACTTTCATGAATATCATTGGATAAAATAAACTTGATTCTTAGTAATAGTTTTGAGATATGATGATGTGATATGTGAGTCATCTTGATGAGTAATTATGCTTTAGTGAGAATATTGGTGTTAAGGTTTGTGATTCCCTATGCAAGCACGAAAGTCAATAGTTATGCAATGAAATTATATCCTACTTGTGGTGCATTATTTGGTGTTAGTTATGCTTAATGCTTGCTTATGAGATTATTCGTTTCTTGGTTGGTCGCTTCTCAATCTTTTGCTAGCCTTCATTTTGCACTAAGTATGATCACTACTTGTGCATCCAAAAACCTTTAACCCAGTTTTGCCACATGAGTCCACTATATATACCTATATGTGGTATTCTTTTGTCATTCTAAGAAAAATTGCATGTACCATCTCTAATTTTCAAAAATAAACTTCTCTTTTGTGTGTTAATTTTGCTCACGGAGCGGTGATGGGTGGCTAATATTTTCCATGCTAGATATGTTATTCTCGCGATGAGTGTTTATTCACTTGTCATTGCACGAGAGTAAGGCAAAGGTATTAGGGATGCCCAGTCCCGAAATGAAAAAAAAATGAATTTACTTTATGTTGTCAAATAATAAATTCCTTGGAAAGTGTTGGTATGGAGGGCAACCATGGATACGACTAGCCATCGAAAGTGAAAGTATGGTGGAAAAAGGAATAAATTTTATTTTCTGTTTGGGAACCGCCTATGATATTTCTAAGCATGGAAAGTATTGGGAACTCTAACTCGTTTTCGTTGGTGGGATGGATACACCTCCCAAAATGTTTTTATCTCTAAGTTTTTCGCTTTGAGCTCTGGCACCTCTACAAATCCCTACTTCCCTTTGCGAAGGGCCTTTCTTTTACTTTATGCAATTTTTATTTTTGAATTTGAGTCTCCATATTCTCTTATAAAAGCACCAACTAGGAAGCAATATGATCATACTTGAGTATTGGATGTAGCTAATATGTGAGTGTGTTTCATGAATGAATCAATGGTTGAGCATGATGGGCTAGGGATAGTTTATTTTAGCGTTGATATTTTGAAAGACATGGTTGCTTGTTGATATGCTTGAGTATTTAAATTATCATGTCAAAACTACACTATTGCTTTGAACAATATAAAAGTCCAAATGTCCATGCTATAAAGAAAGAAATATGATATGACATGTTAGGCATCATTCCACATCAAAAATTCTGTTTTTATCACTTCCCTACTCGAGGACAAGTAGGAGTTAAGCTTGGGGATGCTGATACGTCTCCAACGTATCTATAATTTTTAATTATTCCATGCTGTTATATTATCAATCTTGGATGTTTTATAATCATTTTATAGTCATTTTATATGGTACTAACCTATTGACAGAGTACCAAGTGCCAGTTGCTGTTTTTCCATGTTTTTTACATCACAGAAAAACAATATCAAACGAAGTCCAAATGCCACGAAACTTTACGAAGATTTTTTATAGGCCAGAAGGAACACAACGGGCCCTGGCTGCACCTGGGGGGTGCCCCGAGGGGAGCACAACCCACCAGGGTGCACCAGGAGGCCAGGCGCGCCCTGGTGGGTTGTGCCCACCTCCAGTGCCCCCCAGACCGCTTCTTTGCTCTATAAATACCCCAATATTCCCAAAACCCTAGGGGAGTCAACAAAATATTGATGTAGAGACTCGAAGGTCTGAAGTAAACTACTCACACATCATCGGAGGGGCCATGGAGTTGATGTAGAGGCCCTCCATGATCAATGCCCCCTCCGGCGGAGCTCCGGAAAAGTCCCCAAGATGGGAACTCTTGGGTACAGAAGGTTGCGGCGGTGGAATTAGGTTTTTGTGGTGCTCCTGGATGTTTGCGGGGTACATAGATATATATATATATAGGAGGAAGAAGTAGGTCGGTGGAGCAACGAGGGGCCCACGAGGGTGGAGGGCGCGCCCAGGGGGGTAGGCGTGCCCCCTGCCTCGTGGCCTCCTTGATTGTTTCTTGACGTCCACTCCAAGTCCCCTGGATCACGTTTGTTCCAAAAATAACGCTCCCGAAGGTTTCATTCCGTTTGGACTTCGTTTGATATTCCTTTTCTACGAAACACTGAAATAGGCAAAAAACAGCAATTTGGGCTGGGCCTCCGGTTAATAGGTTAGTCCCAAAAGTGTAAATAAAGCCCATTAACATCCAAACAGGTTGTATAATAGCATGGAGTAATCAAAAATTTATAGATATGTTGGAGACGTATCAGACACCATCTCGGATGGGGTTCACCACCTCCATTGGTGCCTCTCCGATGATGCGTGAGTAGTTCTTTGTAGACCTTCAGGACCATAGTTAGTAGCTAGATGGCTTCCTCTCTCTCTCTCTCTTGATTCTCAGTACAATGGTCTCTTGGAGATCCATATGATGTAACTCTTTTGCGGTGTGTTTGTTAGGATCCGATGAACTTTGAGTTTATGATCAAATCTATCTCTTTTTATATCCATGGAAGTATTTGAGTTTCTTTGATCTCTTTTATGCATGGTTGCTTATAGCCTCGTATTTCTTCTCCCATATTTGGGTTTTGTTTGGCCAACTTGATCTATTTATCTTGCACTGGGAAGAGGTGCTTTGTAGTGGGTTCGATTTTACGGTGCTTGATCCCCGTGACAGAAGGGGAACCGACACGTATGTATCGTTGCTACTAAGGATAAAACGATGGGGTCTATCTCTACATAGATATATCTTGTCTACATCATGTCATAGTTCTTATTGCATTACTCCGTTTCTCCATGAACTTAATACACTAGATGCATGCTGGATAGCGGTCGATGTGTGGAGTAGTAGTAGTAGTAGATGCAGGCAAGAGTCGGTCTACTAATCTTGGACGTGATGCCTATGTAATGATCATTGCCTGGATATCATCATGAGTATTTAAAGTTCTATCAATTGCCCAACAGTAATTTGTTCACCCACCGTTTGATATTTTTCTCGAGAGAATCCACTAGTGAAACCTACGGCCCCCGGGTCTCTTTCTCATATTATTTGCTTTTATTTTCAGATCTATTAATCCAAAAACCCAAAAATACCTTGCTGCACTTTATTTTATTTGTGATCTATTTATTCAATCTATTACAACTTTTTCCCGTCACGCACCAATTTCTGGCACCGTTACCCGAAAGGGATTGACAACCCCTCTGACATGTCGGGTTGCGAGGGTTTGTTATATGTGTGCAGGGGTTGTTTACGTTATGTTGCTTGCTTCTCCTATTGGTTCGATAACCTTGATTTCATATTTGAGTGAAATACCTACCGCCGTTGTGCTGCATTATCCCTTCCTCTTTGGGAAATACCGACGTAGCTTCAAAAGACATCATCGAGCTCGAGCTCAAGCCAAGCAGCTGCAAAAAAGCGGGAAAACTATTCCCCAGCTAGGAGAACAGGCGGTGCAATTGACCCCCCCCCCCCCGCTCATTGTACCTACACATGTGAGTACCGGCACCGATCAGTTGGTAATAACTGATGATCATAGAAGGCATGCTGAAGAGGCCGGTGTCATTGTAGACAACTCCTAGGCATCGAGCCCATGGAAACTTTTACCAAGGAGCAACTAAAACAGAAATATGCTCGCATCCAACCTCTGGTGAAGCCTGAGGACATCAAGAGTCTATCAACGAGAATGTATGAACTGCATGAATGGTACATCAAAGAAACCAAGACTACCGATCGAGAGTTCCTCATGGTGAGAGTCAGGCCAGAGCATTACTACCATGAAAATGCTCTATATGTTGAGTTTAAAGAATTGTTTTAGTTATTCAATCAAGACGCACTTGACAAATATATCGTAAGTTGTTGTTGTTTGTAAATGATTTTTTTCTGTAATTTAATTAAGTTTCTAGCTAGCTGTAGTGCTCTTTGATCATTACCTGTAATTATCCTCACTATATTCTTTTTTGTGATATTATGCAGAATGAAGATGTATGAAATGAGCCCATTGACCCAAATACCATTAATCAAGATATATGGACACGTCCATAAGAACGAAAAGACACAGAGAAAAGCTTGCTAGAGTTTTTGGTGTGCCTAAATACCTGTCCAAAAATACTACTTCCTTACAACTTCAGATGAGTCACACTGTCTTGTACTAAAAATTATATTTTTGCTTAATAGCTAGATGTTAATAAGTGTACAGAGGGTTTAGGTAGTTGATGAGTTATGCACATGCCTGCTTAATTATACATGCATGCCCGCTTAATTGTACATGCAAGCTGTGCGCATGCCATTTCCACTGGATCTTGTTAATAATTGAAATTAACGAGGGAAAAGTTCAAGTACTGGACTCACTTCTTAAAGATGTTAACGACTACTCAATCGGTTTCCACCGGATGGTCGACAGGTAATTTAAATCATTATCGAACTATATGTCGGCCTGTTTAGTTCGTCATTCCCTGATATCAATTAATTAATAACTCATTTATTCATTTTATTTGCCGGCGGGCAGGGCTTGGGAAAAGTTCATCAAACAGGTTGATGGCCAATGGAAAAAAAACTGAAATGGTGTCTACCCAAGGTAATTAATTAAGTACCTATCAGCTAGCTATCATCTCTTTAATTCTAGTTTCAATACCATTATTTTGCTTGATTAATTATTATTTGATTGAATTCTATTGTCCTAAAGGCCCTGAAGCAGACGTCGGGGACTGATTTATGTGCATACTATGTTTGCAAGAACATTCGCATGATGGCATCCGAAAGGACTAGAACTGATAGAGACTAATGGGTACGTTTGTCAGAACACTATTCATAATTTTTACATTATTATCTAATATACATACACACAACTAATACATGCATATTGATCTCTTTCTTTAAAAATGAAGGAGATGCGGGATAAGCTCCTACCAGCGGCTCGCGTACGAGCAATCCAAGAGGAAATAGCTGGATTTTTGCATAACGTGTACAATATGTAGTGTCGTAAAATATGTTTGAAATGAAAAAGAATTAAATGAAAAACACAAAACTAAAAGGAAAACTCTGAATGTTTTTTATGACAAGTTTATTGACGCGAGGATGACTCGGATAGCAACTATTAGTATTTTTTGTCTTTTTTTTCTTTTCGGATGGCAATTTAGTTGTAAAAATGTCAAGGCGGGATTGCTTCGTGCCACACGCGTGGAAATTATCATTTTGATAAATCTATGCTAACGATAACTTCGTTGAACATAATTTCTATCAACATCGAAATCAACTGCATCCAACAAGCAAACTTTTTTGTCAGCCCATGTATAGAACACTTTATCAACATGTCTCTTGTTTGGAGATGTAAAGCCAAATATAACACTCGCAGTATTCTAAATTCATGTATGTCGTGGTTCGCACTAAAAAATTATTGGAATTTCTACACCTACGAAATATGATGACACGCAAAGCATTAATAACAACCAGACAACAACGGACAATAAGTGAGATCAATCATTTACCACTATCGTAATATACATCATCAAAAAATATTTTTTTAGTAACGCTTACTATTTACTAATAGGAAACTATCAAAATTGGAGCACGACCGACGCTGGAGATGCGGCTGCAGCTGCGCAGCTGCCGGCGTCCTGGGAGGAGTACCAGCCCCAATCCCGGATTTTCGGTTCGCTGATCTACGATATGCTTCAGGGAGGGAAGCCGCTGCCCGCCGAGGTCATCTCCAACGACGAGGACGACGAGTGCTACGACAGCGACAATGGCTCCAGCGAGGACTCCGGCGACGAGTAGATCCCCTATGCTATGTTTTGATTATGTTTAATTATGGTTTGTACTAAGAACTTCCCTATGCTATGTGTGCTGAACTCCCATGCGCTATGCTATGTGTGTTGAACTCCCGTGTGCTATGCTATGCTACGTTGGTTTGATGAACTCCGGCGAGATGTTTTTAGCGTGGAGTATAGTTTGTTTAAATTTGTGTCATATGCGGGATCGTTATGCGGGATCTGTTCTTGCAGCGCGGCCGGTGTCCTACAAAAATCGTTTATTAGATACCGTAAACGATTTTTCAGGAACAATGGTTTACGGGATCTACTAGAGATGCTCTTACCGACCGAAAATTAAACAATAGGTGGTCTCATATGCCACGTTCAACCACGAGGCTCTAATTTCTGGGAGCTTAGTAACTTTATTATACTGATATATTAGATGCCATAGGCATCATAGCATACATACATGGGTTGAACCAGAAGGAAATTTGCACGACAATGTTAAAAAGAAAAAAAAAACTGTGAACACATGTTGTCCATGAAAACTTAAACCAAGATACATTCGCTTCTCCAACGACCAAGTGAGCTAGGTGAACTAGACTCAATCAATTTATATGCGGTGGAGTATTATTCTGCAAAGGTAGCGGCCGTAGGCAGACCGGGCTTAGTTCAGTCCAGGCAGCTTCTCCTTGATCTTGTCCATGAAGCTCTTCTTCTCACCGGTCCCGTCGGTGCCGTGTGTCCCAGTGCCAGTTGTTTCGTTGTGTCCTTGCTGCCCGCCGTCGGTGGCCGTGGTTCCATGCGTCTCCGTGCCGGTCATTCCAGTGTGTCCATGCTGCCCGTAGGTGCCAGCGGTCTGCTGGTGGTCACCGTGACCACCGGGGAGCTTCTCCTTGATGTTCTCCATGGCATCCTTCTTCTTGTCGATGCCACCGGTGCCCTGTGTTCCCTTATCGGTCACTCCGGTGTGTTCGTGCTGCCCGTAGGTGCCGCCAGTGGACGGGGTGCCATGTGTCGCCGTGTCGGTGTGTCCTTGCTGCCCAAAGGTGTCACCGGTCTGCTGGCGGTCATTGTGGCCACCGGGGAGCTTCTCCTCGGTGTTCTTCATGATGCCCTTCTTCTCGCCTGTGCCGCCTGTGCTGTACGCCTCTGTGTCAGTCACTCTAGTGTGTCCGTGCTGCCCATAGGTGCCGTCGGTGGCCGGGGTGTCATGCGTCCCCGTGCCGGCGTGGTGCCCGTCGGTGCGAGCAGTCTGCTGGTGGTCGTCATGGCCGTCGGGGAGCTTCTCCTTGAAGTTCTCCATGACACCCTTCGTCTCGTCGGTGTCGTGTACCACTGTGCCGGTCATTCGGGTGTGTCCCTGCTGACCATCTGTGTCGTCTGTGGCTGTGGTGCTATGCATCCCCATTCCAGTCATTTCGGTGTCTTCCTGGCTCCCGTAGGTGCCACCAGTCTGTTGGTGGTCACCATGGCCACCAGGGAGCTTCTCCTTGATGTTATCCATGGCGCCCTTCTTCTCGCCGGTGCCATATGTCCCCGTGTCGGTGTGTCCCTGCTGCCCATAGGTGTCACCGGTGGCAAGGGTGCCATGTGTTGCAGTGTCGGTGTGTCGCTGCTGTTCATAGGTGTCGCCGGTCTGCTGGCGATCATCGTGGCCACCGGGGAGCTTGGGCTTGATATCGTCCATGACGCCCTTTTTCTCAGTGTTGCCGTGTGTCCCCCAGCCGGTCATTTCGGTGTGTCCCTGCTGGCCATGCATCACCGCGCCGGTTTGTCCCTGCTGACCGTAAGTGCCACCGGTGTGCTGGTGGTCTTCGTCTCCACTAGGCAGCTTGTCGTTGATGTTCTTCATGACGCCCTTCTTCTCGCTGGTGTCGGTGTCATGCATCCTCGTGCCAGTGGCTCCGGTGTGTTTGTGCTGCCCGTAGGCACCATCGGTGGCCGGGGCGCCATGTGTCCCCGTACCGGTGTTTCCTTGCTGCACATTGGTGCCGCCAGTGGCTAAGGCGCCATGCGTCGCCGCATCGATGTGTTCCTGTTGCCCGTAGGTGCCACCAGTCTGCTGGTGGTCCCCGCAGCCACCAGGGAGCTTGTCATTGATGTTCTCCTTGACGCCCTTCTTCTCGCCCGTGTCGGCGCCATGCAACCCCGTCCCGATGGCCCCGGTGTGTCCATGCTGCCCGTAGGCGCCATCGGTGGCAGGGGCACCATGTGTCCCCGTACCGGTGTTTTCGTGCTGTCCATAGGTGCCGCTGGTGGTTGAGGCGCCATGCGTCGCCGCATCGGTGTGTCCCTGCTGCCCGTAGGTGCCACCAGTTTTCTCGTGGTCCCCATGGCCACCAGAGAGCTTGTCATTGATATTCTCCATGACGCCCTTCTTCTCGCCTATGTCGGCGTCGTGCATCCCCGTGCCGGTGGCCTCAGTGTGTCCGTGCTGCCCATAGGCACCATCGGTGGTCGGCGCGGCATGTGTCCCCGTACTGGTGCTTCCCTGCTGCCCATACGTGTCGTCGGTGGGCGAGGCGCCATGCGTCGCCGCAGCGGTGTGTCCCTGATGGCCGTAGGTGCCAGCAGTTTGCTGGTGGTCCCCATGTCCATCAGGGAGTTTGTCATCGATGTTCTCCATGTCGCCCTTCTTCTCGCCCGTGTCGGCACCATGCAACCCCGTCCCGATGGCCCCGGTGTGTCTGTGTTGCCCGTAGGCGCCATCGATGGCAGGGGCACCATGTGTCCCCGTACCGGTGTTTTCCTGCTGCCCATAGGTGCCGCTGGTGGCTGAGGCGCCATGCGTCGCCGCATCGGTGTGTCCCTGCTGCTCGTAGGTGCCACCAGTCTGCTGGTGGTCCCCATGGCCACCAGAGAGCTTGTCATTGATGTTCTCCATGACGCCCTTCTTCTCGCCTATGTCGGCGCCATCCATCCCCGTGCCGGTGGCCCCGGTGTGTCCATGCTGCCCATAGGCACCATCGGTGGCCGGCGCGGCATGTGTCCCCGTGCTGGTGTTTCCCTGTTGCCCATACGTGTCGTCGGTGGCCGAGGCGCCATGCGTCGTCGCAGCGATGTGTCCCTGATGGCCGTGGGTGCCAGCAGTTTGCTGGTGGTCCCCATGTCCACCAGGAAGTTTGTCATCGATGTTCTCCATGTTGCCCTTCTTCTCGCCCGTGTCGACGCCGTGCATCCCCGTACCGGTGGCCCTGGTGTGTCCATGCTGCCCGTAGGCACCATCAGTGGCCGGGGCGCCATGTGTCCCCGCACCGGTCTTTCCTTGTTGGCCATAGGTGCCGCCGGTGGCTGAGGCGCCATGCATCGCCGCGGTCATGTGTCCCTTCTGCCCGTAGGTTCCACCAGTCTGCTGGTGGTCCCCATGGCCACCAGGGAGCTTGTCATTGATGTTCTCCATGACGCCCTTCTTCTCGCTGATGTCGGTGTCGTGCATCCCCGTGCCGGTGGACCCAGTGTGTTCGTGCTGCCTGGAGGCACTATCGGTGGCCGGGGTGCCATGTGTCCCCATACCGGTGTTTCCCTGCTGGCCATAGGTGCCACCGGTAGCTGAGGTGCCATGCGTCGCCGCGACAGTCTGTCCCTGTTGACCGTAGGTGCCACCAGTCTGCTGATGGTCCTCATGGTCACCAGGGAGCTTGTCATTGATGTTCTCCACGACGCCCTTCTTCTCGCTGGTGTCGGCGCCGTACATCCCCGTGCCGGTGGCTCCGGTGTGTCCGTGCTGCCCGTAGGCACCATCGGTGACCGGGGTGCCATGCGTCCCTGCAGTGGTGTGTCCCTGCTGCCCGTGGGTGGCAGCGGCCGGCTGGTGATCACCGTGGCTGCTGGAGAGCTTCTCCTTGATCTTGCTCATGATGCTCTTCTTCTCGCCGGTGCCGTGTCCCTGGTGCTCCATCCAGCGCCGAACTTGTCACTCGGGAAATCTACTAGTGGTGTTGTTCACTTGGAGCAGGTGGTTGTGTGAAGCAGGTGCTGCATGAGGCACTATTTATAGGCCGTTAGAGGATAGACGAAGCACGACGTGTTCTCTCGTGAGTCGATGGGCAGGTGAGTGCCGACTAGCCCATAATGAGGGGTGGTCACTGGTCAGATGGACGAATCGCCGCGGCAGGGCGCTACGTGTGGTCGCGTCAGTGGGTCGGCAGGTGGCTGCCGACTAGAGGAGCCGGGCCTCTCAAGCCAGTCGGCGCGTCCCGGTCGCCACGTCCGTCTCATTCGTCCCGGTCGGCGCGTCCCAGCTCATTCGTCCTCGTCCGGGAAGAAGATGATTCCCCAAAAACATCTGACCCTTCTTTTCTCTTGCAAAAGAAAATGAATTGTTTGCTTAAGAGGATGGAAGATCGAAAGTGTCGGCATATAACGACAATGAGGCTACGAGAGTAACTAGACGAAGCATACGAGAGGTTAAGGGCTTTGATTCAAAATGATTTTATACAGTAGGATTTTTTGACTGATTTAGATCCTAGGGATTTTTCTATGTTGCCTATTTCATTCATAGGACTGAAATGCTTGGTGATTTTCCTTGGAATTCATTTGCACTTCATTTTGGAGAAAAACGCGCATCCACTAATATCTCTGTGCAGAATTCCATTGCTTTTGTAGGGATATATCAAACACTCTTTCATTTGAATTCATGTAGTTTTATAATTCATAGGATTCAGGACATGTCACTACTATCCTTCGTATTTTAGCAGTAAAGAATCACAACCACAATGAAATCAAAACTGTGAAGCAGGCAATTTGCAAAGACAATAGCAGAGAGTAACATCCTCAGAATTTTTGCATCAAACAAACTTGATTTGCTAAGCTATAGATAGTTTCAGTGCAGTATTTAAATGCAGGTTGGGGATTCCATTAGATGCATGCTAGTGAGCCAAAGCAGAAGTAAGAACAGATCACCCAAAAGTGGGGAGAAAATCGATCTCAATGATCTGTTCTCCACTGAAAACTGAAAGGGCTGCCTCCAGCGTACCTCATCACGAAAATTTGCAGGATGTTAAAACTTCCATCAATGCTTATCACAAAAAGAAATTCAGATTTTTTTGAATTTAATTTATTAATTTTTCGGATTGTATTGTTCATCGGGGAGCATGTGAGCTCGGGATAAAAAAGAGCACTTTCTTGCTGCGGAGCGCTTCTTTTGTTTTCATACAACGTTGTAAAATTGAACGTGATCACAGGCTTCTTTCGAGTAATGGAGCCAGGGCTGCTAACACTAACGATTCAGAATCAGAATGATGGGGTGCGGAGATACGTTTGGTCGTCTCGGCCGGGTGAAATCTTCATTTTCTCCTAATGCCGTCTTACCTTGTTGTTATTTGACATCCCGGACGCAAACATCACGCGATAACGCACCCCTGTGGCCAAGACATTTCGAAATGTCTTCAGTAAATCGTGTTCCTGCAAGTTCTTCGCGCTCTAGCTAGTGGTAACATGGCAGAGTATGGCGCTACCATCTTTGCAAGGGAGGACAAGAACAAACATTCAGACAAGTATATACTTCTTTTCAAAGCATTACTTCCATCGCACACGCTTGAAAATAATGGTTGCGTTACACACACATAACGTTACAGTTTTGTCCCAACATTCAGAATGAGGCTACATGATTTATCAACGAGCAAATGCGCCACTCTAAACCGCAAGGAAGCACGCAATTCTACATTTGAGAAGAAGGCCGCAGAGAAACCAAACATAAAAATGACCAAGCTGCACGGAATGCGCTCGCGTGTGGACGGGCAGGTGAGTGCCGACTAGCCCATAAAGAGGGTGGTCAGATGGACGAATCGCCGCGGCTGGGCGCTACGTGTGGTCGCGTCAGTGGCTGCCGACTAGAGGAGCCGGGCCTCTGATGGGCAGTTGGCGCGTCCCGGTCGCCACGTCCCAGCTCACTCGTCCTCGTCCGGGAAGAAGATGATTCTCCAAAATCATCATCCCATCCTTCTTTTCTCTTGCGAAAATGGTACTGTTTGCTTATGAAGATGATACTCCCTCCATTTATAATACTCCTATAAGAACGTTATTACTCCCTCCGTCTCTCCGTCTCTCCGTCTCAAAATGCTCTTATATTATGGGACGGAGAGTGTAGATTGAAAGTGTTGGCGTGTGACGACAACGAAAGTAACTTGACGAAGCATAAGAGAGGGTAAGACTTTTTTTTCTTGCAATGGGGAGCAAGCCTCAGTTTTGCATCGAGCTATGTGCACACAACCATATTATTATGTCGTAGAGGCTGAGGTTTTGATTCAAAAGAATTTTATATTTTTTTAGAGTATTTATATCATGGGAAATTTTTCTATATTGGTTGTTTGATTCAGATGAGTGAAATGCCCGGTAATTTTCCTTAGAATTCATTTGCACTTTATTCTAGAGAAAAGTGTGCACCCACGAAATCTCATTATAGAATTTCTTCGCTTTTATAGGGATATATCAAACACTCTTTCAATCAAATTCATGTAGTTTTCTAATTCGTTGGATTCAGGAGATGTGACTACAATCATTCGTTTTCTATTCCACGTTTGCCAGCACTATGGTCCTGTTTGGAAACCATGTAGACTCTCCTTCTTTTGTGGGGGAAACCATGTAGACTCCACCTATAATAAGATCACCTTGTATATTACTGTGCACAGACCATAATAATGGTTACAAGGGAAACCATTCCTCTTTTTTTTTGGAAAAGGGAGGCTCACCCCCGCCTCTGCATCTGAAAGATGCATGCGGCCATATCATTAATAAAAGGTTTGAAAAATAACAAAACTAGGGAAACCATTCCTAGTGTAAACATATATTGTTTTCCACAATAGTTGTATGTAAGTCGCCTAAATTTGGAATTTGGGCTAGTTTATTTTCATGTGAAGAAAGGAACAGTTGGAGGGAAGGGAGGAGCTCGCCAGATAAGACTCCCATATCTATCTTAGGGGTGGTGCAAGTTTGCCGGAAAAAGGTCAGCGCCGGAATTAGAGATTGGCAGAGGGCGGTGGTTGGGGAGGGGGACGAGGCTGGCGCCGGAGCACCTCGGTCGAGGGCGGCAGCTCGAACGGTGGTAGTAGGCGGCAGGGGGGAGGGGGGATCACTGCTCGAACGGTGATTTTTAACAGAAAACTTATGATTAATTTTTTGCAGGTCATATTCCAGGCTACGGCATGGATCCGTATGTGGTCATTACTCACTCCTACGGCCTCCCGGGAGCAGCTGGCTACTGGGTGCAACCGATGGGAGATGGCAGCACGGATTTTTTTCAACCGGTTTGGATGGCGATCACTACATAGGATAGGTCCTTAGTGTATCCTCGTCCAGCCGGATGTGGCTTTGAGACTTGTACTCTTTATTTTTGCTTTGTTCCTTTTGTGGGCAGTACTATGCAGATCAGACTTTGTTACTGTCGGCTTTTTAATAAAGTGGCCGCATGCATCTTTCTGATGCAGAGGCCGGGGATGACCACTTTTTCCAAAAAAAAAGAGGGGAGGGGGAGATAGTGATCCGTTTTCTAGGAAGAAGAGCAGTTGGAGGAAGAAGACGTGAGCTGAACCGTTCATTTTCTATCCAACGGCTCAAAATCCTGCCAAATCAGCTGATGGCCCAGTTTAAGTTTTCAGGTGACTTGCAATTAGCCACTCACTTTGTTTTCTGTTTGGATAGGAGGGCTGTAGAAGCATGTAACCATGTGAATTAGAAGAGCACTAGTGGAATTTGCATTATCTCCCCCCTTTATGTTTTCCTTCATACAAATGATCAACGAATATATATCTTACAGTCATGAGAGGGGCTATAATTCCATATATTGTTTTGCATATTAAAAAATCTGAACCATACAAGGTATATTTATACACTGTAGAAAACAGAATTCATATGTGAGGTCGAACAAACTTGATCTGCCAGACCATAGACGGTTTCAGTGCAGTAATTTAATGCAGGTTGGGGATTCACAGTGGATGAATGCTAGTTAGCCAAAGCAGAAGCAAGAAGAGATCACCCAAAAGGAGGAAAAAATATCGATCTCAATGATCTGGTCTCCACCGAAAACTTAAAAGGCTGCCACCATACATACATATAAACTTCAAAATAAAAGATAGGTTTATCTGTTCATGCAATAATCTCATAGCAGAGCAGCATATGATTTGCTTTCTAAATAAATAAACAAGGCACCACAAAAAAAAAATCTGAAACAATTTATAGGCACTTTTTTCATCCTACTCTTGCACGTGACTTCTAGCCATGTCAGTTATCGAAGGCTGTATGATTCAAGCGCAACGCAGCCGACCCTGTCTCCACGTCCCAGTTCCTATCCACACACAACAGCACCTTCAGGGAGTGTGTGCACTGTCTACTCTCAGAGCATACAGATCTTACAAGGAATCAGCATCACCGAGAAGAACAAACTATGTTTTGCATCAAAGCTAAGACAAGAGTGTGCTTGTTTTGTTTTGAACGTTGTAAAACTGAACCTGATCACAGGCTTGTTTCGAGGAATGGAGAAGGGGTTATTCTAAAGAAGAGTTCGAAATCTGTTATGCCACTAGGAAAGTCCTGCAACAGTGCAACACAAAGCTATCATTTCTTTTACCGCTCCGAAGTACTCCCTCTGTAACTTAACATAGGACTTCTTTGACAGTCATATTGTCAAAAGACGTCTTATATTAAGTTACAAAAGCCTGTCGGATAATAAGATGGACAAAAGAAAAGGAACAAAAAGGAAATTTGCATGACGGAGTGTAAATAGACGAAAACTGTGAACACACTGTTGTCCGTGAAAACTTAAACCAGAGATACATTTGCTCCTCCAACGACCAAGTGAGCTAGGTGAACTAGACTCGATCAATTCATATACGGTGGAGTATTATTCTGCAAAGGTGGCGGCCGTGGGCAGACCGAGCTTAGTGCTGTCCAGGCAGCTTCTCCTTCACCTTGTCCATGAGGCTCTTCTTCTCACCGGTGCCGTGTGTCCCAGTGCCAGTCGTTCCGGTAAGCCCCTGCTGCCCATGGGTGCCGCCGGTGGCCGTGGTGTCATGCATCTCCGTGCCTGTCATTCCAGTGTGTCCATGCTGCCCGTGGGTGCCAGCGGTCTGCTGGTGGTCACCTTGGCCACCGGGGAGCTTCTCCTTGATGTTCTCCATGATGCCCTTCTTCTCGCCGGTGCCGTGTCCCTGGTGCTCCATGTTGCGCTGAACTTGTCACTCGGGAAATCTACTAGTGCTGCTGTTTACTTGTCTTGGTTGTGTGAAGCAAGTGGTTGTGTAAAGCAGGTGCAGCACGAGGCACTATTTATAGGCCGTTCGAGGGTGGACGAAGCTCCAGGTGTGCTCTCGTGAGTGGATGGGCAGGTGAGTGCCGACTAGCCCATAAAGAGGGGTGGTCAGATGGACAAATCGCCGGGCAGGGCGCTACGTGTGCTCGCATGAGTGGGTCGACAGGTGGCTGCCTACTAGAGTGAAGAAGACACTTCCCCAAAAACATGTGATCACTCTTCTTTTCGTTTGCAAAAGTGGTATTGCTTAGCAGATCGAAAGTGTCGACATGTGACGACAACGAAAGTAAGTACACGAAGCATATGACAGGCTGAGCTGGGGGTTTGATCCAAAAGAGTTTTGTAGGATTTTTAGAGAATTTAGATCGTAGGGATTTTTTTTTCTGTGTTGGCTGTTTGATTCATAGTATATTGAAATGTTAGCAAGTTTTCTTAGAATTCATTTGCACTTTATTTTGGAGAAAAAAGTGCATCCACTCAAATCTCTGTGTATAATTCATTTTCTTTATAGTGATATCAAACACAAAAATGCCTTTTGGAGGCCGAGCTCCATGCAGGCCTCCAAAAGCATTTCTGAAATTTCATCAAAATTCATATTTCTAGATTTTAAAAATTATGAAAAAATACACATAGACATGAAGGCATAATATACATGTGTGTAAATTTTCAGGACAAATTATGTTGAAATGAGGCCTCTGTAAAAAAACAAATATGAGGTTTTTCAACACATGATACTATTAATCCTCAAAGACAACAAATTTGTATTTTCTGCACAGGTCGCATCTCAAGGTTTTTCATTCTGAATTTTTACACACATATACATTTCATCTTTGTATACTTGCATAAAAGTTTCCAGATTTTTTTGAAACTGAAAAGTTCAATTTTTTGAAAAATAGATTCAAAAATAAAAGGCTGCATGGAGCTCGGCCTCCAAAACGCCTCACTTCATCAAACACTCTTTTATCTGAATTCCTGTAGTTTTCTAATCCTGTAGGATTCAAGAGGACATGTTAGTAAAATCCTTCGTATTTCTATTTCCCTCGTTTTGAGAAAAGATACCCTAATTTGGCGCCCCAAACTAGCAACTCACCCGTACAACCGGCTCCTTCATTCCTCTCTTGTCGTCCCTGTAGGACATAGTCAGGCAAAACTCTTGCGATGGTAAGATTTTTTCCATGCCGTGCCATGCGGGATGTGGTGGAGCTGGCGCATGATCTGGCGTAGTGGCCATTGGTGTCGCGAGGTGCTTCCACCGATGACGCGGCGGTTCGAATTACATGCAAGGTAGCGTGGAGCAGACGATCGACGTGGAGGTAAGCACCAGAGCGGATGTGCGTTGGAGTTGCGTGCAAGAGGCGGACGACCAACAGCCGAGCTCGATCATGGACGTCGCGACTGCTCCAAGTCTTTCAACTTCCAAAATTTTGACAATCGTAATTTGAATTTTTTAAAATAATTTTCAAACGTTTCACTTTCAAAATTTGATCTTTTAGAATACTTTGAACTTACAAAATTTTGAACTTCAAAAAATATTTCAAAATTTTGAAATTATAGAATTTTGGAAAATTTCACAGAAAATAGAAAATGTACGTCCTATGTGGGGCCCACAATGTGATTGTGTAGTGGGAAAACTTGTGTGACCATACATGTCGATTACTACCTCCACAGGTCTAAGCACATGAGAGACTTACGAGGCACGTCTAAGAGCAACTCTAGCAGATTTGCCATAATAACTTCCAATAATTATGATTTTGGCCAAAAAAGGCATTGTAGCATGGTCCTCATATTGTTGGGCATCGTAGTATAGAAAAAAAATGTCCTATGAAACAAAACTAGGATCACTATGAAGACATACATACAAGGTTAGATCTTTACCAACAACAAGTTGCAACGGAAAAAGAGTTTGTGAAGATCGTGTTCTTGAAGTCTCACGAACAGATCCCTCAAACAAGAACCGGACGTACGGCCCCTCTGTGCATTGCACATGTTCAACACCAGAGATCTGGCAGTGCTTCCTCGTCTGGGGCTTGATGATGCCAGAATAGAAAAGGAGGGAGGAGCAGCCCTTCGCGAGAAGAGCTATGGTGGAGAACTAAAGAGGGGGACACCGCAGATCGCGAGAGAACTTGTGTCTCAGTAGGGGGCGCCCCATGGGTATATATAGGTGGAGGGGCGAGGCCAAGTTGGAGGAGGGGGCTTCCCCTTGTGGCGACGGCCAAGGGGGTGCCGCCCCACCACCCTCTAGCTTGGGGGGCACCACATATATGGGCCTTTAGGCCTATGTGGCTGCGCCCTAATAGGCTTTAGTCTATTTGGGCAGCCCATGGTGCCTAGAATAATCCTGAGGGGCTCCATATAAATACTGGAGCCCTCATATACTAGTATTACATCCTCCAGATCTTTCACACCTATCCAGTTTTATTTGGTTTTCTCTGAACTGCTTCTGATTTCCCCGAAACACTTCTGGTTCTCTCGCACAATAATTTCCGTTATCTCCGAAACTTTTTTGGTGATATACTCCAATACTCCCAACTCAATTAGAACTCAACGAATCAAAGGTTCTTAAGTATGTGAGCTTGTAGGTTTGGTGAAACACATACATGACCGAAAAAACTTTCGACCAATGATCAATAGCGGAACTATGGACATCCATATTGACCCCTATACTCACACAAATGTTTATCGACTGAACCTGTAGCTACCATATGATATTCATTTTGCTTTGCGATAATTTACAAAACCCGAGGTGATATATATCAGTATCCCCGTGAGTCAAATACATTCTCACTATACCTGATGATGATAGATGTCGTCACACCGAAGGCCCCTAGAAAATCTCTCCATCGTCACAGGAACAAAATCCGAGTCTCGATCTATCTAGTTCCCCATCATATGTTTCCGATGAACATGCAAGATGCCGTTATGATCACCCTGTTACAACTGACATCAGAATAACCCCAAAGTGCATCATCCGGTATGGAGTGACTCTATACTCTCATGGTCTAACGAAGTGCATATGTTAACTTCCCGTTTCATGGACTATAGACTTGTGACAATATCATCTCTTAGTAAAAGATACAACTTGGGTCATGGCAATACGAGTGTTCTTCCAACATCGTTACCTCAAATGTTCTCAGCATCATTGTCACATTTAACTATGCCCATGACCAGAAAAACAAGACCATCATACACCAACTGAGCTAGTCTTAAATGCAAGACAAGGAATCTTATTTTATCGCTTATAACTCTAGATGTGTAGATGAGTTTTCCTCTGATTCTCTTGGTTTTTGCAGGATTGAGAACCACGACAATTATAGCATAGAATATAAACATTAATCATGAATTATTATTGTTGGGTAATGTTGCATGGAAAATATAAAAAAATAAGCACACGCAAGATCTATCCATGGAGATGCATAGCTACGAGAAGGGAGAGTGCTTCTACGTATCCTCGTAGACCGTTAAACGGAAGCGTTTTATCACGCGGTTGATGTAGTCGTACTCTTCGCGATCCGATCACGATCCAACCGATCTAGTGCCGAACGAAATATGACACCTCCGAGTTTAGCACACGCGCGGCTCGATGACGTCTGCTCCTTCTTGATCCAGCAAGCGGGAGAGGAGAAGTAGATGGGATCACAACCAACACGACGTCATGGTGGTGATGGTGGTGGTGGAACACCGACAGCGCTTCGCTAAGCATCGCCGGGACGAGGCGGTGGAACTACGGAGTAACGGGAGAGAGAGGGGCGCCAAGGGCTTGGCGTGTCCTCTTGGGGAGCCCCCTTGTAACACCCACGATGCGGCTATATTCCCCACGTGTCGGAGCATGACTTAGAGGCATAACCGCATAGTAGGCATGTCGCAAGAGGGGTAATCTTTACACATCCCATGTACTGAATAAGAAAGGGATAAAGAGTTGGCTTACAATCGCCACTTCACACAATACGTAAATATAGTATTACATCATCCAGAATACAATCAAGGTCCGACTATGGAACCAAATAAAGAAAGACAACCCCAATTGCTAGATCCCCGATCGCCCCGACTGGGCTCCACTACTGATCAACTGGAAACGAAAACAACACAACGAACATGATCTTCGTCGAGCTCCCATTTGAGCTGGGTTGCATCACCTGCACTGGTAGCATCGGCACCTACAACTGTTTGGAAGTATCTGTGAGTCACGAGGACTCAGCAATCTCACACCCACGAGATCAAGACTATTTAAGCTTATGGGTAGGAGAAGGTAGTGAGGTGGAGCTGCAGCAAGCACTAGCATATATGGTGGCTAACTTACGCAAATAAGAGCGAGAAGAGAAGCAAAGCAACGGTCGTGAACTAGAAGTGATCCTGAATCTACTTACGTTCAAGCAAAACACGAGACTGTGTTCTCTTCCCAGACTCCGCCGAAAAGAGACCATCATGGCTACACACGCGGTTGATTCATTTTAATTAAGTTAAGTGTCAAGTTTTCTACAATCGGATATTAACAAATTCCCATCTGCCCATAACCGCGAGCACGGCTTTCGAAAGTTCAAAACCCTACAGGGGTGTCCCAACTTAGCCCATCACAAGCTCTCACGGTCAACGAAGGATATTCCTTCTCCCAGGAAGACCCGATCAGACTCAGAATCCCGGTTACAAGACATTTCGACAATGGTAAAACAAGACCAGCAAAGCCTCCCGAATGTGCCGACAAATCTAGATAGGAGCTGCACATATCTCGTTCTCAGGGCACACCGGATAAGCAATCCGTACAACTAAAAACCAACCCTCAAGTTTCCCCGAGGTGGCGCTGCAAGGGGCTCTAGTTTGGACCAACACTCAGAGGAGCACTGGCCCGGGGGTTTAAAATAAAGATGACCCTTGAGTCTGCAGAACCCAAGGGAAAAAGGCTTAGGTGGCAATGGTAAAACCAAGGTTGGGCCTTGCTGGAGGAGTTTTATTCAAAGCGAACTATCAAGGGGTTCCCATTATAACCCAACCGCATAAGGAACACAAAATCAAGGAACATAACACCGGTATGACGGAAACTAGGGCGGCAAGAGTGGAACAAAACACCAGGCATAAGGCCGAGCCTTCCACCCTTTACCAAGTGATACATCTCCATCGTATCTACTTTTCCAAACACTTTTGCCCTTGTTTTGGACTCTAACTTGTATGATTTGAATGGAACTAACCCGGACTGACGTTGTTTCCAGCAGAATTGCCATGATGTTGTTTTATGTGCAGAAAACAAAAGTTATCGGAATGACCTGAAACTCCACAGAATATCTTACAATAAATAATAAAAAATCCTCGCCAAAGATGAAGACCAAGGGGCCCACACCCTTGCCACGAGGGTGGGGGCGCCCCCCCCCCCTCCTAGGGCGCGCCCCCTACCTTGTGGACCCCCTGGAGACCTCCTGACTCCAATTCCAACTCTATATAACTGCTTTCGGGGGAGAAAAAAAATAGAAGAGCAGATTTCATTGCGTTTTACGATACAGAGCCGCCGCCAAGCCCTAAAACCTCTCGGGAGGGCTGATCTGGAGTCTGTTCGGGGCTCCGGGGAGGGGGATTCGTCACCGTCATCATCATCATCAACCATCCTCCATCACCAATTTCATGATGCTCACCACCGTGCGTAGGTAATTCCATCGTAGGCTTGCTGGACGGTGATGGGTTGGATGAGATTTATCATGTAATCGAGTTAGTTTTGTTAGGGTTTGATCCCTAGTATCCACTATGTTCTGAGATTGATGTTGCTATGACTTTGCTATGCTTAATGCTTGTCACTAGGGCCCGAGTGCCATGATTTCAGATCTGAACCTATTATGTTTTCATCAATATATGAGAGTTCTTGATCCTATCTTGCAAGTCTATAGTCACCTATTATGTGTTATGATCCGTTAACCCCGAAGTGACAATAATCGGGATACTTACCGGTGATGACCGTAGTTTGAGGAGTTCATGTATTCACTATGTGCTAATGCTTTGTTCCGGTTCTCTATTAAAAGGAGGCCTTAACATCCCTTAGTTTCCATTAGGACGCCGCTGCCACGGGTGGGTAGGACAAAAGATGTCATGCAAGTTCTTTTCCATAAGCACGTATGACTATATTCGGAATACATGCCTACATTACATTGATGAATTGGAGCTAGTTCTGTGTCACCCTATGTTATGACTGTTACATGATGAACCACATCCGGCATAATTATCCATCATTGATCCGATGCCTACGAGCTTTCCATATACTGGTTTACGCTTATTTACTTTCTCGTTGCTATTGTTACAATCACTACATAATACCAAAAATATTACTTTTCTTTCATTACTCTTTTGTTACCGTTACCACCACTATCGCATTACTTTGCTACTAAACACTCTGCTGTAGATACTAAGTTTCCATGTGTGATTGAATTGACAACTCAGCTGCTAATACTTGATAATATTCTTTGGCTCCACTTGTGTCGAATCAATAAATTTGGGTTGAATACTCTACCCTCAAAAGCTTTTGCGATCCCCTATACTTGTGGGTTATCAAGACTAATTTCTGGCGCCGTTGCCGAGGAGCATAGCTCTACTCTTTGAGTCACTTGGGATTTATATCTGCTGGACACTATGAAGAACTTGAAAGACGCCAAGACAACAATTTATCCCTCAACTACGAGGGGAGGTAAGGAACTGCCATCTAGCTCTGCACTTGATTCACCTTCTGTTATGAGTAAGCTTGCGACACCTAAACCTGCTTCTGCTATTCGTTCTGATATGTTGCATGTTATTGATGATGCTACTTCTGCTATACATGATACTTATGATGAAACTACTTCTATGCTTGATACTACTGTGCCACTTGGTGATTTTCTCGAGGAACGACTTGCTAGGGCTAGAGAGATTGAAAATATTGAATCTGATTATGAAGATGAAAGTGATGATGAAGAATCACTTGTTATTCCTGAGGGTTATTTATTTGATCAAGAAGCTTCTTTAGCTATTTTAGCTTGAAAAGATAGATATGAACTCAAAAGGTTATTAGCTAAATGGAATAAGCAATCTCTAAATGCTAGGATGAGACCTGACCCTACTTTTGCTACTTCACCTATCTGTGTTACTGATAAGGATTATGAATTCTCTGTTAATCCTGATATAATTACTTGGGTTGAATCTGATCCTTTTCATGGCTATGAATCTGAAACTGTTGTGGCACATCTTACTAAATTAAATGATATAGCTACCCTGTTCACTAATGATGAGAGATCTCACTACTTTTATATCCTTAAAATATTTCCGTTCTCATTAAAGGGTGATGCTAAGATATGGTTTAATTCTCTTGATCCTGGTTGTGTGCGTAGTCCCCGGGATATGATTTACTACTTCTCTGCTAAATATTTCCCTGCTCATAAGAAACAAGCTGCTTTAAAGGAAATATAAAACTTTGTGCAAATTAAAGAAGAGAGTATCCCACAAGCTTGGGGAGGCTTCTGAAGTTACTTAATGCTTTGCCTGATCATCCTCTTAAGAAAAATGAAATACTTGATATCTTTTACAATGGACTAAACGATGCTTCCAGAGATTACCTGGATAGTTGTGCTGGTTCTATTTTCAGGGAAAGAACACCGGATGAAGCTGAAATCTTATTGAATAATATGTTGACAAATGAAAATAATTGGGCACCTCCTGAGCCAGCTCCTGCTCCAATTAATGATCCTATTCCTAAACCAACTCCGAAGAAGAGAGGTGTCCTATTTCTCAGTCCCGAAGATATGCAAGAGGCAAAGAAATCTATGAAATAAAAAGGTATTAAAACTGAAGATGTTAATAATTTACCTCCTATTGAAGAAATACATGGTCTTAATTTACCGCCTACCGAAGAAACATATGATCTTAATCCTTTATTTATTGAAGAACCTCCAGACCTCGATAACCCGACACAGGTAGTAAAGGTAAATTCTCTCTATAGATATGATAAATCTTAAATCCCTCCTGCTAAAATTGCTAGTCAATGCTTGGATGAGTTTGATAATTTTATGTTTAAGCAAGAAGACTTCAATGCCTATTTTGGTAGACAATTAAAACAAGATGCTGATATGATTAAATACTTGGGTGATTATATGGCTAATATTAGAGGTGAACTTAAACTTGTTAGCAAACATGCTTCTATGGTTACCACTCAAGTAGAACAAGTACTTAAAGCTCAAAAGGAATTGCTCAATGAGATGAATAGTAAGAAAAATGATTACGCTGTTAAAGTGGCTACTAGAACTGGTAGAATGACTCAGGAACCTTTGTATCCTGAAGGCCACCCTAAGAGAATTGAGAAAGATTCTCAGAGAAATAAAATTGATGCACCTAGTTCTTCTGAAAAGAAGAAAAAGAAAAATGATAGAACTGTGCAAACTTCTAGTGAACCTATTGCTGAACCACCTGATAATCCAAATGATATCTCTATGTCTGATGCTGAAACACAATCTGGCAATGAACATGAACCTAATGAAAATGTTAATGATGATGTTCATAATAATGCTCAACCTAGTAATGATAATGATGTAGAAATTGAACCTGTTGTTGATCTTGATAACCCACAATCAAAGAATCAACGTTATGATAAGAAAGACTTTGTTTCTAGGAAACATGGTAAAGAAAGAGAACCTTGGGTTCAGAAACCCATGCCTTTTCATCCCAAACCATCCAAGAAAAAGGATGATGAGGATTTTGAGCGCTTTGCTGAAATGATTAGACATATCTTTTTGTGTATGCGATTGACTGATATGCTCAAAATGAATCCTTATGCTAAGTACATGAAAGATATTGTTACAAATAAAAGAAAGATACCAGAAGCTGAAATTTCCACCATGCTTGCTAATTATACTTTTAAGGGTGGAATACCAAAAAAACTTGGAGATCCAGGAGTACCTACTATACCATGCTCCATTAAAAGAAACTATGTTAAAACTGCTTTATGTGATCTTGGAGCCGGTGTTAGTGTTATGCCTCTCTCTTTATATCGTAGACTTGATTTGAATAAGTTGACACCTACTGAAATATCTTTGCAAATGGCTGATAAATCAACTGCTATACCTGTCGGTATTTGTGAGGATGTGCCTGTTGTGGTTGCAAACGTTACTATTTTAACGGACTTTGTTATTCTTGATATTCCCGAGGACGATAGTATGTCTATTATTCTTGGAAGACCTTTTCTTAATACTGCAGGGGCTGTTATTGATTGCAACAAAGGCAATGTCACTTTTCATGTTAATGGTAATGAGCATATAGTACACTTTCCGAGGAAACAACCTCAAGTTCATAGTATCAATTCTATCGGAAAAATTCCATCGATTATATTTGGATGTTTTGAATTTCCTCTTCCTACTGTCAAGAAGAAATATGATATACTTATTATTGGGGATGTGCATATCCCTGTTGAGGTAACCTAGTGCTATTCGAAATTTCTCCGGTTTCATGTTAATCGGAATGAGTTTGTTAACAAGACTTGATCAACATTGTTAGTGGATTCCTTTTGACGAGCATGAGATGGATGAAACTAGAAGCACAACCTTCTGTACCCTCTCTATACTTTCTGTTATTTAGTTGAAATAAAGTAAAAATAAATAATTTTTTGTCTGTTATCGGATTATCCGTGAAATATAAAAATACCTCGAAAATAAAAGTTCTCCAAATGCCCTGAAATTTAAATATGATTTTTTCTAGAATATTTGAGGATTTATGGAACAAAGAACACACCAGGGGGGCCAACCACCCTGCCACGAGGGTGGAGGGCGCGCCCACCCCCCTAGGGCGCGCCCCTGCCTCGTGGGCCCATGATGGCCCTCCTCCACTTATTCCTGCACCCATCCTCTTCTTCTTCCTCCCACAAACACGAAAAACCAACTCAAGCACGAGTTCCAGCCCTCTTTGCTGCCATTTTTGATCTCCTTGCTCAAAGCACCTCTCACAAAACTGCTTGGGGAGATTGTTCCTTGGTATGTGACTCCTCCATTGGTCCTATTAGTTTTTATTCTAGTGCTTTATTCATTGCAAATTTTTGCTGCTTAGGTGACCCTGTTCTTGAGCTTGCATGTCAAATTTATATGGTCAAAAGTAGTTTTGATGCATGATATAGGCCCTAGGCACTTGTAGGAGTGGTTGCTATCAATATTATTGAGTTTGGTTTACTTTTATTTTGAAGTTACTAAAAATTTCAGAATTTTTCAGAAAATGATGAGGAGATTATTGAGGGGCTCATCAAGCCAAAGCTCGAAGGAAAAGGCACGGAAGCCTAAGTATAATTTGCCGCGCACCGCGGAGGTTCGGGCGTGTGAATGGCCTTCCGAGGATTTCTTGAGAGTAGCCAGGATTTATGAAGATTTTCATGAATTGGCTCATAATGCAGGCCTCACCACTTTCCTCCACGACCAATGCGATCAGTATCTCTTACTCACAAATACCTTTGTGCAAAACTTTCATTTTCATTCTAGGAACTCACCACCTACGATGGAGTTTCATTTATATGATGAGCATAAGGAGATGTCACTTTATGATTTTTGTCGGATTTGTTTAGTCCCTTTTGGGGGCAAGACAGAAGAACCACATGTAACATCCCAAATTTTCAATTTGGAATTTTATACATTAGATCATCATGCATATCATATTTTATTTTGCATTTTGGTTGATCCTAGAAATTCTACGCAACTCAATGACCCACGGAGAGAGTTGGGGATTTCGTTATTTTCATATTTGAGTTCTCTCAAATTTTGAGAATAGGATCATTTGATTTTATTTATTTTATCATCAATTATTTCTACTACAAAAATATGAGAGAGGGAATAAAATGACTTTCCCAAAATAAAGAAATATTGAGTATTTAATAAAAAAAATCAAATAAGATTTTATTTCGGAGTTTTTCGGTGTTTTATTTGAATTTAGGAAAAATGTGTGTTTTTCAAAATTGCATTTAGGGCCCAAATAAATGTTCACCTTGTGCGGCTTGATTTTAGAAGCCCCTGAAAATTTATTTCAGAACTTTTGGAGTCCGTTTAGTATTTCTTTTTATTTTTCTTCCGAGCGGAATAATTAAAAAAAACGAACCGACTTCGGGCTGTACCCGAGCGGGACACCGCCCGAGGCAGCCTTTAAATAGCGCCGCCCCGAGCTGCCCCAGCCCATCAGCCCCGCCTCGATTCGCGCACGCCGCCGGAGCCGCCGCCGACGACGATCCCGCCGCCCGAGGTTTGTCGCGCCTCGTTTTCCATGCCAAAAAAAGAGAAAAAAAATTCGGCATTCGTCGTTTTTCTTTTTCTCGGATTAAATCCGCGATTTTTCTGATCGCGATTCCTGATCCGATTTTCGTTTTAGTTTAACTTTTCGCTCGTTTATCGGAATCAGGCAATTCAAGCGCCTAGGGATTCGTCTCGAAACCCTCTATCCGTTTAACCAACTTAAACAAGTTTTTGTTACTGTAAAATTTGCCCTAGATCCAGATTACTAGAACGAAGTTGTTTTGTTTCGCCGTTTGACTTTCGTTGCTTCGTTCGATTTGATTCTTTTTGCCAACCGGAGTTCTTAAGTTGAACCTTCTGGTTAGATCTCTTATTTGAGTTTTACCTGTGCATTAGATGAGTACTTATTGTATGCTTGTTTGTTTGTCTGCGATAGAATACCCGGAGTGCGCCGCCTGTTACATCGAATCGTTAGGTTTCGCGGATCATCAGCAAGGCAAGTAACACTTTGATCATACCTTTTCCTACTACCCAGTTTTATTGCATTAGATCAATCCTAACACATTACATGATTAGGATCTAATTAAATCGTGGGATGGTAAGTAGATGAGGTAGTACCTATTACCTGTTATTATCAAACCTTTGGGAGTTACTTCTACGTTTGCTTATTACGCCATGCTATGCTAGTAGACGTGGATTGGGTGAGTGATATCCATGACAGATGTGAGATTGTTAATTAATGGTTTATCTAAGGTGGCAACTTAAACACACATCTGGGTGGATTGAGGCACCTGGGTATTCCAGGACTTGCCTGTTTTCTTTTGCACCGCCACCTATGCTCAAAGGGGTCATGAGACTATTCCCACTAGAAACTTCCATGTGCAGCCACAAGCTATTATGGGCTCTAGCATAGTTGACTAAGTTGTGCGAACTCTTATAGTGGTAGACTAGCAGATGTAGGTGGTACGGTCTACCCGATCGTAAGGTGCTAGCGCTTCTAAAAGACTATCTCTCGGTCATCCGTCTTCTCAAACACCATGTAGTGCGAGAAACCAAACGGAGGCGATCGAATCTTGTGGGGAAAAGTGCGCAAACCTCTGCAGAGTGTAATAAACTAATCATGATTAGCCGTGTCCCCGGTTATGGACATCTTGAGTATCTAGTACTTGGATTTTCATGTGAATCTCAACATGTTACTCTAAATTAATTTTGTTGGGTTATGTTTAATGATGATGCTTAATTGGGATTGAGAATGCTGTCAACCATTCTCAATGTTTAACTACCACCATGATAGTAATTAAATTTTATTCCTTTGAAGTAGGGAAAAATTGGCTTTACGCAAAACTGTAACCATAGAGCTTTCCACCAGCCAAATATGCATATAGTATAGCTGTTTCATTCCATTACTCTCTATGTGTTACCTTGCCAGGATATTCCATGTGCTGACCCGTTTTCGGGCTGCAATGTTAATGTTGCAGACTTTTCAGACGACGATTAAGGAGTTTTTAGGTCGTGGTTCTATACTCAGTGATGCCGTTGGAGTTGATGGACTCACTTATCTTCCAAGCCTTCCGCTGTTATCGTTATTAGATGGCCTTAAGCCATATTTATTGTAATAAGTTCTCTTTTGAGACACTCGATGTAATAAGTGTGTGATTGCTACTCTGCTATAAATCCTCCGAGTACTGTGTGGTGTCAGCATTACTGATCCAGGGATGACACCGGAGCACAGAGATCAGACTGTTTGAGGTCTGGTCACTACACCACATCATGATGATGTGGAGGGGTTTATTGATACTATCACTGTAGGAGAAACTAGGAAGGTTTCCGATGCACAAATCACTAGCATACATTTTCCTATTTTACGTTACTTTGCAGTATTTGCTAGTCGTTGCTTAATTGGACGCGGAAACTGTGGAAACCTTAGTATCCCTGATATAATTATTTTGCTCCACGGTTCATACAGTGATAACACTTTTAGTATGGGCGGTATTATTGCTAAACGGTTAAGTCTGAACCGTACAAAGGGCCCCATCTTTGGAGGCATCTATGCTACATGCCTAGATGCACATTTTAACATACCTATTAGGCATGCTGAGAAGGAAGAAAAAGTGCTGCCTCGTGTTTATCTAGATTATAAAAGTATGGTGGCACATGATTTTATTATTAAGAATAGGGCAAGAGAGCTTAAATATCAATTGGTCTTTAATAAACATCATCCTGAGACTATTACCTTGCCTGCTCCTTCTTTGTTTGATTTGACTGTAGGCACGTACCTTGTTCCGTTGACGACTATCCATGCCTACCGGAACCCTGCACCAGCTGAGGAGCCAGAACCGGAACCACAATTTGATCCTTCACGACAGTCTAACTATCAGTGGGATCCAGAGATGATTGCCAGCCAGTGGCAATCAGAGCCTTCTTCTTCCTCATCGCAGTACGACCCCAACTATTATTATGGATATCAGCCAGGCCAGCCATGGCCATAGACCAACTTAGGCCAAAAGCCTAAGCTTGGGGGATTACGTATTTCTCACCGACATTACATTTATGTTCACACACACTCATTGCTAGATGTCGGTGTTCATACTTTTTCATTGTATCATCCATGCTAGTTTATTTCCTTCTATGCTTTCTTCTTGTGTGCTTAATAAACCTTAAGAAAAAAACCAAAAAATTAGTTGTAGCTTTTAATTAATTTAATTTCCCTTCTTGTAGTAGTAATTAAAAAAGAAAACCCAAAAAGATTTCTTGTTCTTCTTTTGCTTGTTGGGAGCTTTCCCGTGTAAATAGTTTTATTTCTTTTCTTTTCTTTGGGGGTCAGTAGGAGAAGACCATGATTAAATTGTTGAAGTGGCTCTTATATGCTTTATTGTTGATTTAACCAAGAGCCCATATTGCTTTGTATTCTCCTGTTTATTGAATGCTCGCAGATTCCAGCTTAGTCCAATGCACGTGCACTCTTATTATTATTCACATCGTTCGGTCGTGAAAGTGAAAGGCAATTATGATGATATATGATGGACTGACTGAGATGAGAAAAGCTGGTACGAACTTGACCTCTTTTGTTCTTGTAAATATGGTGAGTTCATCGTTCTTGATTCAGCTTGTTATGAATAAACATGATTCGCAATGACAATTAGAGATCATAGTTGCTTGTGCCATGCTTGATTAGCCATGAGTTATAATGGTTTACCTTTCTTGCCAACATGCTATTAAAATGGTTATGATGTGGTATGATAGGGTGGTATCCTCCTCTGAATGATTTAAGTGACTTGACTTGGCACATGTTCACGCATGTAGTTGAAACAAATCAACATAGCCTTCACAATATTTATGTTCATGGTGGATTATATCCTACTCATGCTTGCATCCAATGTTTATTAATTTTAATGCATGTACATGGTTGTTGTCGCTCTCTAGTTGGTCGCTTCCCAGTCTTTTGCTAGCCTTCACCTGTACTAAGCGGGAATACTGCTTGATCATCCAATCCCTTAAACCCCAAAGTTATTCCAGATGAGTCCACTATACCTTCCTATATGCGGTATCTACCTGCCGTTCCAAGTAAATTTGTATGTGCCAAACTCTAAACCTTCAAATAATTATCTTGTTTTGTATGCTCGAATAGCTCATGTATCAACTAGGGATGTCTGTATCTTCCATGCTAGGCGAGTTATTCTCAAGAGGAGTGGACTCCGCTCCTCACTCATGAGAAAATGGTTGGTCACCGGGATGCCCAGTCCCATGCTTTATGCAAACTAAATCAAAATAATTGCAAAACAAAACTCCCCCTGGGACCTGATGTATGTTGGAGGCACTCGTTGTATCGAGCAAGCCATTAACTGATGTTTGTTGGTGGAGGGGGAGTATAAACTTTACCATTCTGTTTGGGAACCGCCTATAATGTGTGTAGCATGGAAGATATCGCCATCTCTTGGTTGTTATGTTGGCAATGAAAGTATACCGCTCAAAATATTATTCACCTCTATTTCAAAACCAAGCTCTAGCACCTCTACAAATCCCTACTTCCCTCTGCGAAGGGCCTATCCATTTACTTTTATGTTGAGTCATCACCCTCTTATTAAAAGCACTAGCTGGAGAGCGCAGCTGTCATTTGCATTCATCACTGTTAATTTATATTGGGTGTGACTATGATTGGATCTCTTTTACCATGAATTACAATGTCTAGTCAGTCCTTGATCTTTAAAGGTGCTCCGCATTTATGTTTTGCGGTCTCAGAAAGGGCTAGCGAGATACCATCTTGTTATATCATATTATGATTGTTTTGAGAAAGTGTTGTCATCCGAGATTTATTATTATGGCTTGCTAGTTGATTATGCTATTGATATGGGTAATCATGAGGCCTGAGAATTATTGCAAATATGGTTAGTTATAATCTTTGCTAAAAACTTGAATGCTAGCTTGACATATTTACAACAACAAGAGCAAACAGAGTTTGTAAAAGTTTTTCTTCATTTCTTTCAGTTTGTCAACTGAATTGTTTGAGGACAAGCAAGGGTTTAAGCTTGGGGGAGTTGATACGTCTCCGTCGTATCTACTTTTCCAAACACTTTTGCCCTTGTTTTGGACTCTAACTTGTATGATTTGAATGGAACTAACCCGGACTGACATTGTTTCCAGCAGAATTGCCATGATGTTGTTTTATGTGCAGAAAACAAAAGTTCTCGGAATGACCTGAAACTCCATGGAATATCTTACAATAAATAATAAAAAATCCTCGCCAAAGATGAAGACCAGGAGGCCCACACCCTTGCCACGAGGGTGGGGGCGCCCGACGCGCCCCCTACCTCGTGGGCCCCCTGGAGACCTCCCGACTCCAACTCCAACTCTATATAACTGCTTTTGGGGAGAAAAAATAGGAGAGAAGATTTCATCGCGTTTTACGATACGGAGCTGCCGCCAAGCCCTAAAACCTCTCGGGAGGGCTGATCTGGAGTCCGTTCAGGGCTCCGGAGAGGAGGATTCGTCACCGTCATCATCATCATCAACCATCCTCCATCACCAATTTCATGATGCTCACCGTCGTGCATGAGTAATTCCATCGTAGGCTTGCTGGACAGTGATGGGTTGGATGAGATTTATCATGTAATCGAGTTAGTTTTGTTAGGGTTTGATCCCTAGTATCCACTATGTTCTGAGATTGATGTTGCTATGACTTTGCTATGCTTAATGCTTGTCACTAGGGCCCGAGTGCCATGATTTCAGATCTGAACCTATTATGTTTCATCAATATATGAGAGTTCTTGATCCTATCTTGCAAGTCTATAGTCACCTATTATGTGTTATGATCCGTTAACCCCGAAGTGACAATAATCGGGATACTTACCAGTGATGACCGTAGTTTGAGGAGTTCATGTATTCACTATGTGCTAATGCTTTGTTCCGGTTCTCTATTAAAAGGAGGCCTTAACATCCCTTAGTTTCCATTAGGACGCCGCTGCCACGGGAGGGTAGGACAAAAGATGTCATGCAAGTTCTTTTCCATAAGCACGTATGACTATATTCGGAATACATGCCTACATTACATTGATGAATTGGAGCTAGTTCTGTGTCACCCTATGTTATGACTGTTACATGATGAACCACATCCGGCATAATTATCCATCATTGATCCGATGCCTACGAGCTTTCCATATACTGGTTTACACTTATTTACTTTCTCATTGCTACTGTTACAATCACTACATAATACCAAAAATATTACTTTGCTTTCATTACTTTCTTGTTACCGTTACCACCACTATCGTATTACTTTGCTACTAAACACTTTGCTGTAGATACTAAGTTTCCAGGTGTGGTTGAATTGACAACTCAGCTGCTAATACTTGAGAATATTCTTTGGCTCCCCTTGTGTCGAATCAATAAATTTGGGTTGAATACTCTACCCTCGAAAGCTGGTGCGATCCCCTATACTTGTGGGTTATCACCAAGTATATAGATGCATTAAAGTAAACAAGATATGATAATGATATCCCAACAATATCCATGTTCCAACAAGGAACAAACTTCATCTTCACCTGCAACTAACAACGCTATCAGAGGGGCTGAGCAAAACGGTAACATAGCCAAACAACGGTATGCTATGGCAAGGTGGGTTAAAGGCTTGACATGGCAATATGGGAGGCATGATATAGCAAGTGGTAGGTATCGCGGCATAACAATAGAGTGAGCAACTAGCAAGCAAAGATAGAAGTGATTTCGAGGGTATGGTCATCTTGCCTGAGATCCCGCAAGGAAGAAGAACGAGTCCATGAAGAAGACAAACGGATGTAGTCGAACGGATCCTCACAAACGCGACGTTATCGGAACTAACCCAAAGAAGCAACACCGGAAAGAAGCAAACAACATAGTAAAAAACCATCACATCAACATGGCATGATGCACAACCAAGTATGATGCATGTCCGGTTTAATGAAGCATGGCATGGCAAAGTGCACAAACAACACTACAAGTTAAGTGGAGCTCAATATGCAACGAGTTGCATATTGACGGAACACCACATTCAAGTTATTTAGTTCGATCTCGTTTATGTACCCAACAATATTAAATGTTGATTAACATGGCAAGAGGTGAAGCAAAATAAAACTACCTATCTAGGCAAGTTTAAATGAGGCCGGAATAACAAGCAACAAGTCCGGAAAATCCTCATGTGCATATTTAAGGATTTGGTACTGTTCTGCCCTATAAACAATTTTAGAGTTTTTAAACATGCAAAGTAAAGCCACCATGTTAAACTAGGCATTTTTCTACCCCATTTACATAAAGTTTAATTAATTCCGAGCTACGGTTAATTAGTTATGAATTAAATCATTTTAACATGGCATAGGAGCAAATTTAGCCAAACAGAATTTTAAACATTTTAAACATAGATGGAAGTTGCAAATTATTACTCTACGCAAAATTCTAAGCAAGTTGCATATATAATTTACTTAGATCCGATGCACGGTTGGTGAGTTATGATATGCATGATGTGCAAGGGTGTTTCTGCAAAATGGCAAATCATGGGAAAATCGTTAAATTGCATATCTAGGGAAAAAATGCCTATGGGCCGAAACTGCACATGGGCCAACAGTGCAAAAGGAGAGGGGGTGGCTCACCCATGGGCCATGGCCCAGGTCGGTGATGCTAGGCCCGGTGCGGTGCGGGAGTGGCTGGAGCTGGGCCAGTGGCTGGATAGGCCCACGTGGGCGGCACATGGTCAACGGGCAAGACGAGCGGGCGTCCTTTGCTCGACTGGAAATAGAGCTGCAGCGGCGCTGGGACTTGGCGAAGGAGAAGCCTCTCCGGCAAGGCAAGGATGGGGCAGTGGTACTTGGCGCGGCGGCGGAGCTGGCCCTGGAGCGAGGTGGCCCACCACGTGACGCAGAGGAAGCGAGTGGGACGCTGGGGGATCAGAGGACACAGTGGCGGCCTGGCACGACGGCGGAGTACGGGCAAGCACAGGCGAGACAAGGGGACTTGGCGGGGCGACGGCTCCCTGGTGGCGACAAACGGCTGCAGTACTTGGCGCGGCGAAGGAGGAGTCTCTTGCTCCGGCGTTCGTCATGTGCCATGGAATCGATCCACGACGAAGGGTTTGAATAGGGAGGCGGCTTGGAGCTTCCGGCGACGACGATGAGCGAGGCAAGGCGGGTGCGGCGGGACTGACGACCGACTGCACAGCCGCGGTTCCAGGGAGGCACGGCTCTGGCGGGCAGGGGCCGGAGACGAGGTACGGAAGGACGGCTTCCATGGCCTCCTCATGTTCCTGTAGAAAGAGAGAAAAGAGAGAGATTTGAGATGGGAGGGAGCAACGAGATGAACAGGGAGAAAGGAGGGGTGGAGCGGGGACGCGGGGTCCTGCTGGTGCGGCGGCTTGCTGCGGTTGTCGATCGGGTAGAGCGAATCGGGGAGGAGCAGTGGGGAGCGTTGGTTGGTGGGTGGAGGAAAACGAGGAGAAGGGATCCCGAGGTGGATCGAGACCGGGTGGCGGCGACGACGGGGACAACCTTCCTAGAAATTAGGGTTTGTCCAAAATAGGCATAGGTTGATCTATATATAGCAAAAGGGCCAAGTTTAGGGGCATTTGGTCCCTCCGATCTTAATCGGACGGTCTCGGATAAATAGGCTAGGGAGATCAAATAATAAAACGGAGATGTTTTCGGGATGTTTGGGGATGATCTGGATCCAACGGTGATGACTGTCCGGGTCGGGTTCGGGTAAGTTTCGGACACGCGCGAGGGGTCGATGCACTGTGCAAAGAGGGGTAAGATGGACCTAGGCTGTGTAGGAGAGGTCTCAGGATGATAGGAGAGAGACGGAAATGCAGCCCGTCAAGGTTTTCGGAGACCGAAAACGTTCGACGTTTGACCGACTATAATGTTGCTATAGTTATCCGTTGGGACATCAAACGATCTCCGAATGCGATGAAATTTGACAGGCGTTCTAACTACTCGATAACAACACTGCATGTCAACTTTCAACCCATTCCGAGAACATTTCCGGCCACTTATGAAATACTATTTCGGACATGCCGCGTGCGCGTGCAAGTGTGGTCGGGCTCAGAACGGACAACGGAGAGAACGGGGAGACCCGGACGAATGCAAGTTTCGAAAACATGATGATGCAATGCGGATGATGACATGGCAAGATGCAACACGCAAGCGAAAGACATGGCAACACCAACGAATAACTGGAAGACACCTGGCGCATCGGACTCGGGGCGTCACAACACTCCACCACTATGAGAAGATCTCGTCCCGAGATCTAGGATGGCACCGGAGGGAAACGGAAGAGGAAGAGAAGAGGTAAAACTAAGTTGCTTCTTTGACAAAAGAGTGAAACTGAAGAACCTTGAGAGGTTGAAAAATTGAAAGAAAGAAAGAACACAACAGAGTTGAACGAATTTGAGAGCACTCCGGTAGAAAAGAGAAATAAGGAACATTACTAGAACCTAGTAGGTTGAAACACATAAGAAAAAGGGTTGCAATGGACAGGAAGTACATGCAAGCACTCCGGTAGAAACGATATGTACAAGGAACGATAAGGATCAAATATGACAACACTCTGGTTGGAAATGGAAGGTAAAGAATATGAGCTTGGCAAAATGAAAGCACTTGGATGAGAGTCTGGTTAGAAGAGGAATGATAGCCACAACACTCCGGTTAAAACGAGATAGAGAAGGAATAAGAATGATATAATTTGGGCAGCACTCCGATTGAAAATGGAAGGAATTGAACATGAACTTGACAAGATGAGAGGATACTTGATGAAATCAACAACACACTGCCTCTGGAACTATTGAAAGAATGGCACAAGGGGTAAGAAAGATTTCAGACAGCACTCCGGTTGAGAAGGAAGGCAAAACTTGATAAGATGAGAGAACTTGAATGAAGGACACGACACTCTGGTTGAATGGATAAGCACAAAAAGAACACGATCCTCGCAATTCGAGATGATGAGTGAAAACAGCAACATCACAATGCCTCCAGAAGAAAGACTAGAAGAAAGATCGTCGGAACAAAAGAACGGAGAAGAAAATGACAACTTCTACCACAAATGAGCTTGGAAAGCACCCTTCCAAGAAAGGTTATAACGGAGTTGTTGGAAAACCAACAACAAAAAGAGTAAGCTTGTAGTGGGCTTATGGAGAACATCTCAAAACTATGAGGTGAAATTCTGCCACTAATGGAAACAATAGATTGGATTGATATGAACAAGGAGACGAGAAACTTATTTCACCGGGAGGATAAATGAAGAACTTGGATCATTTATAAGCACCATAACTAGCAACAATCCTTAGGAAAGTTTCTGGTGAAATATAACCCAAGATAACTCCAATGAAACGATTGATGGGATGCAAAGGATCTCATGAACGAATTGAAAATGATGGGTTTAAAATATGTCATTTCGGCCAACTTGTGAATCAGGAAACATGAAGGAAGCTGTCAAAATGACATAACACCACCTCAAAAGATAATGTAGAAAGAATAGCACTTCAGAATGCAAGATGACGAATACTTGAACTCCTCAAAACAAGACATGTGTTGAACACCGTGTTTATTTCAGAGTATAGCTTGGCGGATTTTAGCTTCGAGAGAAAACTTGAAGAACAATTGAAGAATGAAAAGAATCCTTGATGAACCACCATGTAGAGCCTTCATGAAGAACTCTGGTAAGAAAAGATGAAGCATCTCGACCCGAGAATGTGATATGATGAACAACTCCGGAAAGAAGAAATTAGGTCACTTGGATGAAACAATAATAAGAATTACATTATGCGTATCCTTCACCAATTTAAATTGATGACAAGCAACAGATTTTGCATACTACTTATTCTCGTAGAAAAGCTTCGAGAGAAAACTTGAAGAACAATTGAAGAATGAAAAGAATCCTTGATGAACCACCATGTAGAGCCTTCATGAAGAACTCTGGTAAGAAAAGATGAAGCATCTCGACCCGAGAATGTGATATGATGAACAACTCCGGAAAGAAGAAATTAGGTCACTTGGATGAAACAATAATAAGAATTACATTATGCGTATCCTTCACCAATTTAAATTGATGACAAGCAACAGATTTTGCATACTACTTATTCTCGTAGAAAAGCTTCGAGAGAAAACTTGAAGAACAATTGAAGAATGAAAAGAATCCTTGATGAACCACCATGTAGAGCCTTCATGAAGAACTCTGGTAAGAAAAGATGAAGCATCTCGACCCGAGAATGTGATATGATGAACAACTCCGGAAAGAAGAAATTAGGTCACTTGGATGAAACAATAATAAGAATTACATTATGCGTATCCTTCACCAATTTAAATTGATGACAAGCAACAGATTTTGCATACTACTTATTCTCGTAGAAAAGCTTCGAGAGAAAACTTGAAGAACAATTGAAGAATGAAAAGAATCCTTGATGAACCACCATGTAGAGCCTTCATGAAGAACTCTGGTAAGAAAAGATGAAGCATCTCGACCCGAGAATGTGATATGATGAACAACTCCGGAAAGAAGAAATTAGGTCACTTGGATGAAACAATAATAAGAATTACATTATGCGTATCCTTCACCAATTTAAATTGATGACAAGCAACAGATTTTGCATACTACTTATTCTCGTAGAAAGGATTAAAGAGAGGTATAGCTAACTTGATAAGGTCTTCAACGAACCACCGGTAGGATTGAAACAACGAATGAATTAATATGATAACCATGGAAGAGAATCTTGAGCAAACCACCGTAAGACTTGAAAATGAAAGTAGCAAAAGCACAAAACACCAGGAAGATTTTGAAAACGAATAAAGATACTTGCTGGGATTTAGATACATGAGAACGAAGAGATCACGAGCTGATAAAAGAATACTTGAATGATGCACCGGTAAGATTTGAAGAACGAGAGCTGAAAGCTGGAATGAATAATTCTGAGATGAGGACTCCGGAGAATCAAAAGTGAAGTGGTTGAGCCAACGATGAACGAATTTGAAAGATCTTGGAGGAAGACATATGGCTGATGACAGTTCATTCTTACGTCAAACTTGAAATGAATTTGAGAATAACACCGGGAAAATAAGAGTCAGGTAAGATCCTATGAAAAACTTGTGGGTTAGGGCCCACTCAAAAGAAACATCGTTGAAAAGATTGCTTGAAAAGAGAGATTGCACTGGTTGAATTAAATGGCTTGAATGAGATAACATCCTCAAAAGAGCTTGAACAAATGCAGAGTGGAAACACTAATCTTCGAGATATCTTCAGCACTTCGGACCAATTGAATTGCGATAAGTGGATGATTAAGAGGTGCACCGACATGAGAAGGCATTTTAAACAAGGAAAGGAATATGATCAACAAGGCTTGAATTGAATCCACGGAAAAGAAAGAGAACGAAGAGTGATGAACTAGAAGCTCCGTTAGAATCTTCCTGAGAACCACCAGATAAGAACATTGACGGAAAAGAGTGGAGAGACTTCACACCCATACGCTGGATACTTGATTAAGAAATATGAGTCCTTGAAGAAAAAGGGTGGGAGGGCGGGAAAACAAAAGACAGCTTGGGACGGATGAAATGAACATGATGATGCAATGCAGATGATGACATGGCAAGATGCAACACGCAAGCGAAAGACATGGCAACAACAGCGAATAACTGGAAGACACCTGGCGCATCGGACTCGGGGCGTCACACCCCTCCCCACTATATATAGGTGGAGGGGCGTGGTAAACAGCCCCTCCAAGCCCTAGGGCGCAGCTAAAGGGGAGAGGACTTCTGTCGGTGTCAAAACCGGCGGATCTCAGGTAGGGGGTCCCGAACTGTGCGTCTAGGCCGGATGGTAACAGGAGGCAGGGGACACGATGTTTTACCCAGGTTCAGGCCCTCTTGATGGAGGTAAAACCCTAAGTCCTGCTTGCTTAATATTGATGATATGGGTAGTACAAGAGTAGATCTACCACGAGATCAGAGAGGCTAAACCCTAGAAGCTAGCCTATGATATGATTGTATGTTATGGTTGTTGTCCTACGAACTAAAACCCTTCGGTTTATATAGACACCGAAGAGGGTTAGGGTTACACAAGGTTGGTTACAAAGGAGGAGATATCCATATTCGTATTGCCTGGCTTGCCTTCCACGCCAAGTAGAGTCCCATCCGGACACGAGACGAAGTCTTCAATCTTGTATCTTCATAGTCTAACAGTCCGGCCAATGGAGATAGTCCGGCTGTCCGGAGACCCCCTAATCCAGGACTCCCTCAGTAGCCCCTGAACCAGGCTTCAATGACGATGAGTCCGGCGCGCAGTATTGTCTTCGGCATTGCAAGGTGGGTTCCTTCTCCGAATACACCGCAGAAGAATTTGAATACGAGGATAGTGTCCGACCCTGCAAAATAAGTTCCACATTCCACCGTAGAGAGAATAATATTTTCACAGATCTAATTTGTTGGCTTGTTTTGGCAGCATGATGTTACGTCATGGCCCGGTGATTATTCGAACCATTTCTTTTAACCAGCCCCGCACATAACGCGAGGCAGTTTTTCGACACGTCTTGTCAAAGCAGAGATCGTGTCCCCTTATTACGGGATTCTCATCAATACGGGCGTGGGTAACCCAACCGCGCCATGAATTGCGGTGCTTGGGGGATAAGCGAGTTTTACCAGGCAAGTGGGGACGCTTAGTTTCGTCCGCCCATATAAAGGGATAAGGATTCACCTTTCTATCCATGCCTTCTTCCTCCTTTGCTCATCCGTTTTCACACACTCGAGATCCAGCGCCCAAGTCCGCACTTCCCACCTCGACCTTCTCCAATCATGTCCGGAGCGGGAGGCAAGTGGATGGTCTTCTCCATCACGGAGGGAGACATCAAGAAACTGAGGAGAGCTGGATACCTGCCCGACGACATCGCGCACCAGCTCCCAGATGAGGGGCAGCTCATCCCCACCCCCAGGCCCCATGAGAGGGTAGTATTCCTCACCCATTTCCTCCCCGGACTGGGGTTCCATCTGTTGGGGAATGTTGCAGAAAACAAAAAAAATTCCTACGTTTCACCAAGATCAATCAATGGAGTCAACTAGCAACAAGAGGAGAGTGCATCTACATACCCTTATAGATCGCAAGTGGAAGCGTTCAAGAGAACGGGGATGATGGAGTCGTACTCGCCGTGATCCAAATCAGCGATGACCAAGTGCCGAACGGATGGCACCTTCGCGTTCAACACACATACGGAGCGGATGACGTCTCCTCCTTCTTGATCCAGCAAGGGGGAAGGAGAGGTTGATGAAGATCCAGCAGCACGACGGCGTGGTGGTGGATGCAGCAGTGATCGCAGCAGGGCTTCGCCGAGCTTCTGCGAGAGGGAGAGGTGTAGCAGGGGAGAGGGAGACGCCAAGGCTTTTTGTGTGGCTGCCCTCCCTCCCCCCCTTTATCTAGGCCCCCTGGGGGGTGCCGGCCCTAGGAGATGGGATCTCCTTGGGGGGCGGCGGCCAAGGGGGAGGCTTGCCCCCCAAGGCAAGTGGAGGCGCCCCCCACCCTAGGGTTTCCAACCCTAGGCGCAGGGGGGCAAGGGGGGCGCACCAGCCCACTAGGGGCTGGTTCCCTCCCCACTTCAGCCCACGGGGCCCTCCGGGATGGGTGGCCCCACCCGGTGGACCCCCGGGACCCATCCGGTGGTCCCGGTACAATACCGGTGACTCCGAATCCTTCCCAATGGCTGAAACTGCACTTCCTATATATAATTCTTCACCTCCGGACCATTCCGGAACTCCTCGTGACGTCCGGGATCTCATCCGGGACTTCGAACAACTTTCGGGTTGCTGCATACTAATATCTCTACAACCCTAGCGTCACCGAACCTTAAGTGTGTAGACCCTACGGGTTCGGGAGACAAGCAAACATGACCGAGATGACTCTCCGGTCAATAACCAACAGCGGGATCTGGATACCCATGTTGGCTCCCACATGCTCCTCGATGATCTCATCGGATGAACCATGATGTCGAGGACTTAATCAATCCGTATACAATTCCCTTTGTCAATCGGTACGTTACTTGCCCGAGACTCGATCGTCGGTATCCCAATACCTTGTTCAGTCTCGTTACCGGCAAGTCACTTTACTCGTACCGTAATGCATGATCCCGTGATCAACCACTTGATCACATTGAGCTCATTATGATGATGCATTACCGAGTGGTCCCAGAGATACCTCTCTGTCATACGGAGTGACAAATCCCAGTCTCGATTCGTGCCAACCCAACAGACACTTTCGGAGACACCTGTAATGTACCTTTATAGTCACCCAGTTACGTTGTGACGTTTGGCACACCCAAGGCACTCCTACAGTATCCGGGAGTTGCACAATCTCATGGTCTAAGGAAATGATACTTGACATTCAGAAAAGCTACAGCAAACGAACTACACGATCTTTGTGTTATGCTTAGGTTTGGTTCTTGTCCATCACATCATTCTCCTAATGATGTGATCCCGTTATCAATGACATCCCCATGTCCATAGCCAGGAAACCATGACTATCTGTTGATCAACGAGCTAGTCAACTAGAGGCTCACTAGGGACACATTGTGGTCTATGTATTCACACATGTATTACGATTTCCGGATAATACAATTATAGCATGAATAATAGACAATTATCATGAACAAGGAAATATAATAATCATTTTATTATTGCCTCTAGGGCATATTTCCAACAGTCTCCCACTTGCACTAGAGTCAATCATCTAGTTACATTGTGATGAATCTAACACCCATGGAATTCTGGTGTTGATCATGTTTTTCTCTAGGGAGAGGTTTAGTCAACGGATCTGCTACATTCAGGTCCGTATGTACTTTACAAATCTCTATGTCTCCATTTTGAACACTTTCACGAATGGAGTTGAAGCGACGCTTGATATGCCTGGTCTTCCTATGAAACCTGGGCTCCTTGGCAAGGGTAATAGCTCCAGTGTTGTCACAGAAGAGAGTCATCGGGCCCGATGCATTGGGTATGACTCCTAGGTCGGTAATGAACTCCTTCACCCAGACTGCTTCGTGTGCTGCCTCCGAGGCTGCCATGTACTCCGCTTCACATGTAGATCCCGCCACAACGCTTTGCTTGCAACTGCACTAGCTTACTGCCCCACCATTCAAAATATACACGTATCCGGTTTGTGACTTAGAGTCATACAGATCTGTGTCGAAGCTAGCATCGACGTAACCCTTTACGACAAGCTCTTCGTCACCTCCATAAACAAGAAACATTTCATTGGTCCTTTTCAGGTACTTCAAGATATTCTTGACCGTTGTCCAGTGTTCCATGACGGGATTACTTTGGTACCTTCCTACCAAACTCATGGCGAGGTTTACATCAGGTATGGTACACAGCATAGCATACATGATAGACCCTATGGCCGAGGCATAGGGGATGACACTCATCTTTTCTCTATCTTCTGCCGTGGTCGGGCATTGAGCCAAGCTCAATCTCGTACCTTGCAATACAAGCAAGAACCCCTTCTTTGACTGATCCATTTTGAACTTCTTCAATATCTTGTCAAGGTACGTACTCTGTGAAAGACCAATGAGGCGTCTCGATCTATCTCTATAGATCTTGATGCCTAATATATAAGCAGATTCTCCAAGGTCCTTCATTGAAAAACACTTGTTCAAATAGGCCTTTATGCTTTCCAAGAATTCTATATCATTTCCCATCAACAGTATGTCATCCACATACAATATGAGAAATGCTACAGAGCTCCCACTCACTTTCTTGTAAATGCAGGCTTCTCCATAAGTATGCATAAACCCAAACGCTTTGATCATCTCATCAAAGCGAATGTTCCAACTCCGAGATGCTTGCTGAAGGAAATATGCCCTAGAGGCAATAATAAAGTTATTATTTATTTCCTTATAATCATGATAAATGTTTATTATTCATGCTAGAATTGTATTAACCGGAAACATAATACATGTGTGAATACATAGACAAACAAAGTGTCACTAGTATGCCTCTACTTGACTAGCTCGTTAATCAAAGATGGTTATGTTTCCTAACCATGAACAATGAGTTGTTATTTGATTAACGAGGTCATATCATTAGTTGAATGATCTAATTGACATGACCCATTCCATTAGCTAAGCACCCGATCGTTTAGTATGTTGCTATTGCTTTCTTCATGACTTATACATGTTCCTATGACTATGAGATTATGCAACTCCCGTTTGCCAGAGGAACACTTTGGGTGCTACCAAACGTCACAACGTAACTGGGTGATTATAAAGGAGCATTACAGGTGTCTCCAAAGGTAGATGTTGGGTTGGCGTATTTCGAGATTAGGATTTGTCACTCCGATTGTCGGAGAGGTATCTCTGGGCCCTCTCGGTAATACACATCACATAAGCCTTGCAAGCATTACAACTAATATGTTAGTTGTGAGATGATGTATTACGGGACGAGTAAAGAGACTTGCCGGTAACGAGATTGAACTAGGTATTGGATACCGACGATCGAATCTCGGGCAAGTAACATACCGATGACAAAGGGAACAACGTATATTGTTATGCGGTCTGACCGATAAAGATCTTCGTAGAATATGTAGGAGCCAATATGGGCATCCAGGTCCCGCTATTGGTTATTGACCGGAGACGTGTCTCGGTCATGTCTACATTGTTCTCGAACCCGTAGGGTCCGCACGCTTAAGGTTACGATGACAGTTATATTATGAGTTTATGCATTTTGATGTACCGAAGGTTGTTCGGAGTCCCGGATGTGATCACGGACATGACGAGGAGTCTTGAAATGGTCGAGACGTAAAGATTGATATATTGGAAGCCTATATTTGGACATCGGAAGTGTTCCGGGTGAAATCGGGATTTTACCGGGTTACCGGGAGGTTACCGGAACCCCCCGGGAGCCATATGGGCCTTCATGGGCCTTAGTGGAAAGGAGAAAGGGGCAGCCCAAGGTGGCTGCGCCACTTCCCCCTCCCCTAGTCCTATTAGGACTAGGAGAAGGTGGCCGGCCCCCCTCTCCCTCTTTCCCCCTTTGGGGAATCCTAGTTGGAATAGGATTGGAGGGGAGTCCTACTCCCGGAAGGAGTAGGACTCCTCCTGCGCCCTCCTCCCTGGCCGGCGCCCCTCTCCCCCCTTGGCTCCTTTATATACTGAGGTAGAGGCACCCTAGAACACACAAGTTGATCCACGTGATCTATTCCTTAGCCGTGTGCGGTGCCCCCTGCCACCATATTCCTCGATAATACTGTAGCGGAGTTTAGGCGAAGCCCTACTGTTGTAGTTCATCAAGATCGTCACCACGCCGTCGTGCTGACGGAACTCTTCCCCAACACTTTGCTGGATTGAAGTCCGGGGATCGTCATCGAGCTGAACGTGTGCTCGAACTCGGAGGTGCCGTAGTTTCGGTGCTTGATCGGTTGGATCGTGAAGACGTACGACTACTTCCTCTACGTCGTGTCAAGCGCTTCCGCAGTCGGTCTGCGTTGGGTACGTAGACAACACTCTCCCCCTCGTTGCTATGCATCACATGATCTTGCGTGTGCGTAGGAAAATTTTTAAAATTACTACGAAACCCAACACTTGCACCAGCCCATAAATCGAGCGTTGGAGCTTGCACACTTTGTCAGCATTCTTAGGATCGACAAAACCTTCCGGCTGCATCATATACAATTCTTCCTTAAGGAAACCATTAAGGAATGCCGTTTTGACGTCCATTTGCCATATCTCATAATCATAGAATGCGGCAATTGCTAACATGATTCGGACGGACTTCAACTTCGCTACGGGTGAGAAAGTCTCATCGTAGTCAACCCCTTGAACTTGTCGATAACCCTTAGCGACAAGCCGAGCTTTATAGATGGTCACATTACCATCCGCGTCTGTCTTCTTCTTAAAGATCCATTTATTTTCTATGGCTCGCCGATCAACGGGCAAGTCAGTCAAAGTCCATACTTCGTTTTCATACATGGATCCCATCTCGGATTTCATGGCTTCCAGCCATTGGTCGGAATTCGGGCCCGCCATCGCTTCTTCATAGTTCGAAGGTTCACCGTTGTCTAACAACATGATTTCCAAGACAGGGTTGTCGTACCACTCTGGTGCGGAACGTGTCCTTGTGGACCTACGAAGTTCAATAGCAACTTGATCTGAAGTTTCATGATCATCATCATCAACTTCCTCTCTAGTCGGTGCAGGCACCTCAGGAACATTTTCTTGAGCTGCGCCACTTACGGGTTCAAGAGGTAATACTTCATCAAGTTCTACCTTCCTCCCACTTATTTCTTTCGAGAGAAACTCTTTCTCTAGAAAGGACCCATTCTTGGCAACAAAGATCTTGCCTTCAGATCTGAGGTAGAAGGTATACCCAACAGTTTCTTTAGGGTATCCTATGAAGACGCATTTTTCCGACTTGGGTTCGAGCTTTTCAGGTTGAAGTTTCTTGACATAAAGCAATCGCATCCCCAAACTTTAGAAACGATAGCTTAGGTTTCTTCCCAACCATAATTCAATACGGTGTCGTCTCAACGATTTCGACGAGCCCTATTTAAAGTTGAATGCGGGCAGTCTCTAAAGCATAGCCCCAAAATGATAGCGGTAAATCGGTAAGAGACATCATAGATCGCACCATATCTAATAGAGTGCGATTACGACGTTCGGACACACCATTACGCTGAGGTGTTCCAGGCGGCATGAGTTGTGAAACTATTCCACATTTTCTTAAGTGTGTGCCAAATTCGTGACTCAAGTATTCTTCCCCACGATCTGATCGCAAGAACTTGATTTTCCTGTCACGTTGATTCTCAACCTCACTCTGAAATTCCTTGAACTTTTCAAAGGTCTCAGACTTGTGATTCATTAAGTAGACATACCCATATCTACTCAAGTCATCAGTGAGGGTGAGAACATAATGATAGCCACCGCGAGCCTCAACACTCATTGGACCGCACACATCAGTATGTATGATTTCCAATAAGTTGGTTGCTCGCTCCATTGTTCCTGAGAATGGAGTCTTGGTCATTTTACCCATGAGGCATGGTTCGCACGTGTCAAATGATTCGTAATAAAGAGACTCTAAAAGTCCATCTGCATGGAGCTTCTTCATGCGTTTGAAACCTATGTGACCAAGGCGGCAGTGCCACAAGTATGTGGGACTATCATTATCAACCTTACATCTTTTGGTATTCACACTATGAATATGTGTAGCATTATGCTCGAGATTCATTAAGAATAAACCATTCACCATCGGAGCATGACCATAAAACATATCTCTCATATAAATAGAACAACCATTATTCTCGGATTTAAATGAGTAGCCATCTCGTATTAAACGAGATCCTGATACAATGTTCATGCTCAAAGCTGGCACTAAATAACAATTGTTGAGGTTTAAAACTAATCCCGTAGGTAAATGTAGAGGTAGCGTGCCGACGGCGATCACATCGACCTTGGAACCATTCCCGACGCGCATCGTCACCTCGTCCTTCGCCAGTCTCCGCTTATTCCGCTGCTCCTGCTTTGAGTTACAAATGTGAGCAACCGCACCGGTATCAAATACCCAGCAGCTACTATGAGTACTGGTAAGGTACACATCAATTACATGTATATCACATATACCTTTTGTGATGTCGGCCTTCTTATCCGCTAAGTATTTGGGGCAGTTCCGCTTCCAGTGACCACTTCCCTTGCAATAAAAGCACTCAGTCTTGGGCTTGGGTCCATTCTTTGGCTTCTTCCCGGCAGCTTTCTTACCGGGCGCGGCAACTCCCTTGCCGTCCTTCTTGAAGTTCTTCTTACCCTTGCCTTTCTTGAACTTAGTGATTTTATTCACCATCAACACTTGATGTTCCTTTTTGACTTCTACCTCTGCTGATTTCAGCATTGCAAATACTTCAGGAATGGTCTTTTCCATCCCCTGCATATTGAAGTTCATCACAAAGCTCTTGTAGCTTGGTGGAAGCGACTGAAGGATTCTGTCAATGACCGCGTCATCCGGGAGATTAACTCCCAGCTGAGTCAAGCGGTTATGCAACCCAGACATTTTGAGTATGTGCTCACTGACAGAACTATTTTCCTCCATCTTACAGCTGAAGAACTTGTCGGAGACTTCATATCTCTCGACCCGGGCATGAGCTTGGAAAACCATTTTCAGCTCTTCGAACATCTCATATGCTCTGTGTCGCTCAAAACACTTTTGGAGCCCCGGTTCTAAGCTGTAAAGCATGCCGCAATAAATGAGGGAGTAATCATCAGCACGTGTCTGCCAAGCGTTCATAACGTCTTGGTTCTGTGGGACGGGTGCGTCACCTAGCGGTGCTTCTAGGACATAATCTTTCTTGGCAGCTATGAGGATGATCCTCAGGTTCCGGACCCAGTCCGTATATTTATTTCCATCATCTTTCAGCTTGGTTTTCTCTAGGAACGCATTGAAGTTGAGGACAACGTTGGCCATTTGATCTACAAGACATATTGTAAAGATTTTAGACTAAGTTCATGGTAATTAAGTTCATCTAATCAAATTATTCAATGAACTCCCACTTAGATAGACATCCCTCCAGTCATCTAAGTATAACATGATCCGAGTTGACTAGGCCGTGTCCGATCATCATGTGAGACGGACTAGTCAACATCGGTGAACATCTTCATGTTGATCGTATCTTCTATACGACTCATGCTCGACCTTTCGGTCTTCTGTGTTCCGAGGCCATGTCTGTACATGCTAGGCTCGTCAAGTCAACCTAAGTGTATTGCGTGTGTAAATCTGTCTTACACCCGTTGTATGTGAACGTTGGAATCTATCACACCCGATCATCACGTGGTGCTTTGAAACAACGAATTGTCGCAACGGCGCACAGTTAGGGGGAACACTTTCTTGAAATTATTATGAGGGATCATCTTATTTACTACCGTCGTTCTAAGTAAACAAGATGCAAAAACATGATAAACATCACATGCAATCAAATAATAGTGACATGATATGGCCAATATCATATAGCTCCTTTGATCTCCATCTTGGGGCTCCATGATCATCTTGTCACCGGCATGACACCATGATCTCCATCATCATGATCTCCATCATCGTGTCTCCATGAAGTTGCTCGCCAACTATTACTTCTACTACTATGGCTAACACGTTTAGCAATAAAGTAAAGTAATTTACATGGCGTTTCTTAATGACACGCAGGTCATACAAAAAATAAAGACAACTCCTATGGCTCCTGCCGGTTGTCATACTCATCGACATGCAAGTCGTGATTCCTATTACAAGAACATGATCAATCTCATACATCACATATATCATTCATCATTCATCACAACCTTTGGCCATATCACATCACAAAACACTTGCTGCAAAAACAAGTTAGACGTCCTCTAATTGTTGTTGCAAGTTTTTACGTGGCTGCTATAGGTTTCTAGCAAGAACGTTTCTTACCTATGCCAAAACCACAACGTGAATTGCCAATTTCTATTTACCCTTCATAAGGACCCTGTTCATCGAATCTGATCTGACTAAAGTGGGAGAGACAGACACCCGCCAGCCACCTTATGCAACTAGTGCATGTCAGTCGGTGGAACCGGTCTCACGTAAGCGTACGTGTAAGGTTGGTCCGGGCCGCTTCATCCCACGATGCCGCCGAATCAAGATAAGACTAGTAACGGCAAGCAAATTGACAATATCGACGCCCACAACTACTTTGTGTTCTACTCGTGCATAGTAACTACGCATACACCTAGCTCATGATGCCACTGTTGGGGAACGTTGCAGAAAACAAAAAAAATTCCTACGTTTCACCAAGATCAATCTATGGAGTCAACTAGCAACGAGAGGAGAGTGCATCTACATACCCTTGTAGATCGCGAGCGGAAGCGTTCAAGAGAACGGGGATGATGGAGTCTTACTCGCCGTGATCCAAATCACCGATGACCAAGTGTCGAACGGACGGCACCTCCGTGTTCAATACACGTACGGAGCGGATGACGTCTCCTCCTTCTTGATCCAGCAAGGGGGAAGGAGAGGTTGATGAAGATCCAGCAGCACGACGGCGTGGTGGTGGATGCAGCACTGATTGCAGCAGGGCTTCGCCGAGCTTCTGCGAGAGGGAGAGGTGTATCAGGGGAGAGGGAGGCGCCAAGGCTTTTGTGTGGCTGCCCTCCCCCCCCCTTTATATAGGCCCCCTGGGGGCGCCGGCCCTAGGAGATGGGATCTCCTGGGGGCGGCCAAGGGGGAGGCTTGCCCCCCAAGGCAAGTGGAGGCGCCCCCCACCCTAGGGTTTCCAACCCTAGGCGCAGGGGGGCGCCCAAGGGGGGCGCACCAGCCCACTAGGGGCTGGTTCCCTCCCCACTTCAGCCCACGGGGCCCTCCGGGATGGGTGGCCCCACCCGGTGGACCCCCGGGACCCATCCGGTGGTCCCGGTACAATACCGGTGACTCCGAATCCTTCCCGATGGCCGAAACTGCACTTCCTATATATAATTCTTCACCTCCGGACCATTCCGGAACTCCTCGTGACGTCCGGGATCTCATCCGGGACTCCGAAAAACTTTCGGGTTGCTGCATACTAATATCTCTACAACCCTAGCATCACTGAACCTTAAGTGTGTAGACCCTACGGGTTCGGGAGACAAGCAAACATGACCGAGACGACTCTCCGGTCAATAACCAACAGCGGGATCTGGATACCCATGTTGGCTCCCACATGCTCCTCGATGATCTCATCGGATGAACCATGATGTCGAGGACTTAATCAATCCGTATACAATTCCCTTTGTCAATCGGTACGTTACTTGCCCGAGACTCGATCGTCGGTATCCCAATACCTTGTTCAGTCTCGTTACCGGCAAGTCACTTTACTCGTACCGTAATGCATGATCCCGTGATCAACCACTTGATCACATTGAGCTCATTATGATGATGCATTACCGAGTGGTCCCAGAGATACCTCTCTGTCATACGGAGTGACAAATCCCAGTCTCGATTCGTGCCAACCCAACAGACACTTTCGGAGACACCTGTAATGTACCTTTATAGTCACCCAGTTACGTTGTGACGTTTGGCACACCCAAGGCACTCCTACAGTATCCGGGAGTTGCACAATCTCATGGTCTAAGGAAATGATACTTGACATTCAGAAAAGCTACAGCAAACGAACTACACGATCTTTGTGTTATGCTTAGGTTTGGTTCTTGTCCATCACATCATTCTCCTAATGATGTGATCCCGTTATCAATGACATCCCCATGTCCATAGCCAGGAAACCATGACTATCTGTTGATCAACGAGCTAGTCAACTAGAGGCTCACTAGGGACACATTGTGGTCTATGTATTCACACATGTATTACGATTTCCGGATAATACAATTATAGCATGAATAATAGACAATTATCATGAACAAGGAAATATAATAATCATTTTATTATTGCCTCTAGGGCATATTTCCAACAGTCTCCCACTTGCACTAGAGTCAATCATCTAGTTACATTGTGATGAATCTAACACCCATGGAATTCTGGTGTTGATCATGTTTTTCTCTAGGGAGAGGTTTAGTCAACGGATCTACTACATTCAGGTCCGTATGTACTTTACAAATCTCTATGTCTCCATTTTGAACACTTTCACGAATGGAGTTGAAGCGACGCTTGATATGCCTGGTCTTCCTATGAAACCTGGGCTCCTTGGCAAGGGTAATAGCTCCAGTGTTGTCACAGAAGAGAGTCATCGGGCCCGATGCATTGGGTATGACTCCTAGGTCGGTAATGAACTCCTTCACCCAGACTGCTTCGTGTGCTGCCTCCGAGGCTGCCATGTACTCCGCTTCACATGTAGATCCCGCCACAACGCTTTGCTTGCAACTGCACTAGCTTACTGCCCCACCATTCAAAATATACACGTATCCGGTTTGTGACTTAGAGTCATACAGATCTGTGTCGAAGCTAGCATCGACGTAACCCTTTACGACAAGCTCTTCGTCACCTCCATAAACAAGAAACATTTCATTGGTCCTTTTCAGGTACTTCAAGATATTCTTGACCGTTGTCCAGTGTTCCATGACGGGATTACTTTGGTACCTTCCTACCAAACTCATGGCGAGGTTTACATCAGGTATGGTACACAGCATAGCATACATGATAGACCCTATGGCCGAGGCATAGGGGATGACACTCATCTTTTCTCTATCTTCTGCCGTGGTCGGGCATTGAGCCAAGCTCAATCTCGTACCTTGCAATACAAGCAAGAACCCCTTCTTTGACTGATCCATTTTGAACTTCTTCAATATCTTGTCAAGGTACGTACTCTGTGAAAGACCAATGAGGCGTCTCGATCTATCTCTATAGATCTTGATGCCTAATATATAAGCAGATTCTCCAAGGTCCTTCATTGAAAAACACTTGTTCAAATAGGCCTTTATGCTTTCCAAGAATTCTATATCATTTCCCATCAACAGTATGTCATCCACATACAATATGAGAAATGCTACAGAGCTCCCACTCACTTTCTTGTAAATGCAGGCTTCTCCATAAGTATGCATAAACCCAAACGCTTTGATCATCTCATCAAAGCGAATGTTCCAACTCCGAGATGCTTGCTGAAGGAAATATGCCCTAGAGGCAATAATAAAGTTATTATTTATTTCCTTATAATCATGATAAATGTTTATTATTCATGCTAGAATTGTATTAACCGGAAACATAATACATGTGTGAATACATAGACAAACAAAGTGTCACTAGTATGCCTCTACTTGACTAGCTCGTTAATCAAAGATGGTTATGTTTCCTAACCATGAACAATGAGTTGTTATTTGATTAACGAGGTCATATCATTAGTTGAATGATCTAATTGACATGACCCATTCCATTAGCTAAGCACCCGATCGTTTAGTATGTTGCTATTGCTTTCTTCATGACTTATACATGTTCCTATGACTATGAGATTATGCAACTCCCGTTTGCCAGAGGAACACTTTGGGTGCTACCAAACGTCACAACGTAACTGGGTGATTATAAAGGAGCATTACAGGTGTCTCCAAAGGTAGATGTTGGGTTGGCGTATTTCGAGATTAGGATTTGTCACTCCGATTGTCGGAGAGGTATCTCTGGGCCC